>NW_009701903.1:91852-92091 GCF_000703405.1 Apaloderma vittatum
GCGTGGTGGGACAGGACCGTGAGTATCAGCTCTCCCTTTACCCCATTTCTGCGGTCACTTGCGCAGCAAAGGGGAGGGAAGGGAAAGGGTATCTTTTCTGCCTCTTTTTAAAGGAGAAACAAAAGGCAAGGCTGGATGAAATGAAAATTTAGAGCGGAAAGACGAGAGAAAGAAAAATATTTGAATGTTGCAAGTCAGAGTTTGCTCGCTCTTGAGCCTCGCAGCGGCTATTATTAAAA
>NW_009701903.1:92153-92376 GCF_000703405.1 Apaloderma vittatum
AAAGACTTGCGAAACTGCAGCGGCATTGTTTCTGTTTAAAAGCGGTGAGCTGTCAGCTCCGCAGCGTGCGAGCTCTCCCTTTTAGCCAGAACACATTTCTCCCGCAGTTTTCCCGGTGCTGCGAACCGTGGTTAAGCAAACAAGGCAGGCTAATGGAAGTGAAAGTTTTTTTAATTAGCGTTTATCGCTGTTTACGAACAACTTGGCAAAGGATTGGGGGGGG
>NW_009701903.1:92494-106725 GCF_000703405.1 Apaloderma vittatum
CACCAAATAACTCAGCACGCCGTGCTTTCCGGCTCCCACGGCTTGGGTGAAAACCTCTCCGCAGGCAAAACTTTGCAAACACGTCGCAATGCTACTCCGGGAGAGGAAGCCGGCACGGCTGCTAAACCAAGAATCCCCCACACCGGGATCTCCACCCCGGCCCTCCCCTGCTGCCAGCCTCCCTTTCCCCTTTAAATAAACATCCGTGTACAAACCAGAAGCCGCTCAAGATCTTCTCCCTCCCCACACCCCGCCACGCTTCCCCTTAAGAAGAGATTTGAAGCCCGCAACGACGCGGAACGCAAACACGCGTCTAACTCGCGTTGCAGAAATAGGTCGTGCGGCAAAGGCAGCCCGCGGTGGCGGCTGGAAAAAACTTTGTGAAAAACGGCAAAAGTACCTTTTGAATTCTTCCATCAATATCCAAATAAATACACTTGGGCCGGTAAGTTGAGGAGGCAGATCCCATCTTGCTACAGTTGGGCTGTCACTGGACTTTTTCCCAGTGTCAAACAGAGCAGGAAAATAAGGTTTATCCTACCAAGCCGAGCCACCGCTGCCTGACAGTTTGGTGTCCCCGCTCTTCTGTATCCCACTGTACTCTCATTCTGGGAAGGTCCCTCCTCTAACATGCATGTATTTTGCTGTGCCTCTGTCTCTCTCTGCCACCTCCTTTCAGTTTTGCTTCCTTCCAAATCCAGCTGCCTCGGACACGGAAAGACAGAGGCTCTAGATGCTGTCTGCGAGTGCCCTCTCGATTCCCATAGCAACAACCCCTCTTGGCTTTAGGGCTGAGAGCTGCTGGGCATCCGCGGTGCAGCTCTGACCCTGGGGCTGACCAGCTCCCATTACACACAAGACCAGGTGGCACTTATCCCCCCTCGGGGCGGGGGGCGGTGCTGGGAGTGTGGGAAAAACCCTCCTTCATCAGTGGGGTGAGAGGTGTCATTCATTTTTCTGCTGAAGTAGGACTGTAATTATTAATTAGTGCCAAGCCTTCTGGTGAGCCACCCGCACCCTTGCGAGCAGCATGACAGGCTTCCAGCTGTGCCCTGCTCTGGAAGTGCCCTTTCAGACACCTGCCACAGCTGGAGCTCGGACTGTCTCAGCCCAAACTCAGCAGCTTAATATCCACATCTCTCCTGTTATCATTGCAAGGATGGAAAGAAAAGGCAGCAGCTTTCTTTTTTCTTTTTCTTTTTTTTTCCCCTGTAACCTCTAGAAGCAAAAAGAAAGCATAAAGCCCATGCTCTTGCCCAACACCACCCATGCCACCCTCTGAGCAAAGGAATTTGTTATTTAGGGGAATGTGAAGTATCCTGGCAAAGGTGTCTCCCATGGGAATGCGCAGCCGAAAACCAGGAGGGAGCAAAGCATCCGATGGTTGATTCTCTGAGAGGATGCCAAATGCCATCTGCTGCGTGTCTGTGCTGTGCTGTAGCGCCTGCGCCCATGGGGAGCTGAAGCAGCGGTGGCGGGTGATGCTCGGTCACGGAGGGAAGAGAGCTTTGGAGGCAGCAGCTCCTCCGCCCTCGCAGGGGAGAGGCTGCCAGACAGGCTGCAAGCATGCAGAGGTTGGAAGCAGCACATCCTGCAAGCATTAGTTCTCGGTGTTTTCTGGTGGAATTGCTGCAAAAAAAGCTCCTGACTTCTTTTGTGCCCCACTCTGGGAGATCTGGGTGTGCAGCAGTGAGTGGGTGCTGCCTTCCTTGCCCACCCACAGGCCTTCACTGCAACTTGAGTGAGGCACAACCTGATCTGTGGAGGAGGCCAACGTGGCTACAACATGATGTGCAGCCTCGGCTGTCCCCTGCGATGTGCAGGCAGGGCTCGTTCGCTGTGTGAAGGGGATTTCTAAGCGTTGGCAGGGCTGAAAGGGTCCCAGAGTCAGGCTGGAAGCCAGAGCCACGCTAGCCTTTTGGATTGAAGCCAGCAGTGCTCTTAATGACCTCAGAGCCAGTGGCAAAGCGACTCTTTTGGAAGGTGCAAGCCTTTGGTTCACATCTCTCTTATAAGGGCAAGGGGTAATGGTTTTAAACTAAAAGAGGGTATATTCAGTCCAGATGAAAGGATAATTGTTTTTTTAGGATGAGAGTAGTGAATCACCAGAACAGGTTACCTGAAGAGGTGGTAGAAGCCCTTGGAGACATTCAAGGTTTTAATGAGACTTTGAGCAACCTGATCTAGTTAAAGACCTCCCTGCTCACTGCAGGGGGTTAGACTAGATTACATTTCAAGGGCCCTTCCAACTCAAAACGTGATTCTCTGTGATTCTGTAATTCATCTGTCAGCTTGATTATCACTTGTTATCTTCCAGGAGAGAGTCCTTGCCACTGTAGGGCTAACCCATGGGCTATCCTGTAAGGTGTCCCCTAGGCCATCCCCTAGGCTGTGTTACAGTCTATCCCATAAGCTGTCCTCTAGGCTATTTTGCAGCCTATCCCATGGGCTATCCCCACTTCTATTCTGAGGTGGACATAGGCTCTCCTACTGCAACAGCCCTTCCACATCAACCCCACTTCCTCTGTATTGCTTCATTCAGGACTTCTGTGACTGATCACTTCATAATCTGCTCTGCTAAGTCTTGCTTTAACCCCATTTTACCATGGTTTGCTCCTCAGTGACTTGATTGACCTTGACAAGCAGCAGGTACCTGAGGAAGATGGCCATGACGACAAAAATGCAACCATTTAGAAAAAGGCAACAAGAGCATTCACGCATGGGAGGTGAACATGGGGCCTTTGGTCTTTCAGAGGAGGAGGCAGAGATCTCCCTCCATGAAGACCCACTCCAAGAGTGGTTGGGCGAGGTCACTGTTGCATTGGGAGATTTGGTCACACATCATTGAGACTTTTAATTATCAGAATCTCACACTGGTGAGCCTCCACCTTTTAATTTCTATTTTAAACAACTACTAGCTTCTCCAGACAGCAAAAAGATGGGTTCTGAAATACAGGTGATGATCCTGTTCCTACCTCTCCATCCTCCTTGTCACATCCATTCTCCCTGTGTATTTAAATTATGTTTCTTAAGCTCTAGCACATATCCCACAGACATGCCCCCCTATGCCAAAATTACATTAATACTTGTAGGAAAAATTGCTTTGCTGCAAAATTGGTATTACAGTTTTCAAGAACTTTTCATGTAGAAGTAAATCTACAAAAGCTGATCTCTCAGAAATTATGGTAAGAACCTGATGCAATTTAAGGCACAGTTCAGGCTCATGCCTGAAAGGTGACAAAAGATGGTATTTGTCAAAGAGGATGTGCAGCTCTGTAAGATTGCAGCCTTCCTTCAGCTGGTTTAACCCTCCTGAATCTCCTTTTGTCACTATATGCTGTGCAACATGTGACAAAAATTACTTGGCTGAATTACCCGATCTTATTGAACCTTTCAACAGTTCATCAGCTGGAACAAATCACAGAATCATAGAGTGGTTTGGGTTGGAAGGGACCTTAAAGATCATCTAGTTTCAGCTCCTCTGCCATGGGCAGGGACATCTCCCACTAGACCAGGTTGCCCAAAGCCCCATCCAGCCTGGCCTTGGACACTTCCAGGGATGGGGCTTCCACCACCTCTCTGGACGACCTGTTCCAGTCTCACCACCCTCCCAGAAAAGTATTTCTTTCTAACATTTAATCTAAATGTCTGTCCTTTCAGTTTAAAACTGTTGCCCCTTGTCCTATCACTACATGCCCTTATAAACAGTCCCTCTCCAGCTTTCTCATAGGCCCCCTTTAGGTTCTGGCAATACAGTGCCAGATCATGTTTCTTCATTGTTTACATTAAAGGAACATTTTGACCAGCTACCAGGCAGCTATTATCCCCTAGACTGCAGGCACCATGACAAGTGTTGCATAGCTCTGCTTTGCCTTGTCTGCCAGGTTGTTTACCGAGGCCAACACACACCACTCTGTACACACAACCCCTTAAAAGTAGACCTGGCTTTCAGAGGGCTGAGAGGCTTGAGCCTTTGGCCTGACAATCTGGCAGTGACCCAGCCAGATGTCACTCCCCGCAGCAGGTGCTCTCAAGTAGTAAAAAAGGTGCCTCTGTCTCTTGGCCCCAGCACCTGCTCCACATATGTGGTTCAGAGGCAGCTTTATTAGTATTTCCAAGTTGTGACTGTAGGATATTCAGATCACACAGGGTTTGCCCTTGGCCTCACTCCTGTCAAGGCCTGAAACATCCACGCTGTCTTTACATGGGTCGAGATCCCCCTCTGCTGCAAATCCTGGTAAACAGTGAGTGTAAAGCTTTTGGGATGAAGAGGGCTGACCCAGCCACTCTCATGCAGGGCTGGCTTGGGGTGGCATGGCGCTATCCCCGGCCACTTGGTTCCCCCCCGGCCACCGCTGCAACTATGCAGAGGGGACAGAGAGGACAAGGCAGGGACAGCACCACCACTGCCTCTGCTCCCCTTTCTCATGGGCTGTCACCCTGTGAGGCCCCTCCGAGGAGCTGCCCCCATCAGACACGCCTTAAGGCGGCAATATCCTTTTGTGATAGTCTCCCCAAATCTCTCCCTTCTCCAACGCATCCCCATTAATTGCAGTCACCTATTTACAGCCATGGGATGGGGTTTCCAGGGCTCATTTCAGCAGTCCTGAAGTCGCTGTGCTCACACCATGTCACCCACTGCAGACCTGTCTAAAACCTGGTTTTCCTGCAGCACTCAAGAAATTAAGTGCCCTCTTGCAACCTGCTGTGAGCAGCTGCACATCCAAACTGGGGGTGCACAGGGTGGTAATCTTCAAAGGGATTTAGATGGGGAAAAAAAGCCAAATTATTAAACCTTTCAGTATGAAGAGAGGCTGAGGGAGCTGGGGGTGTTTAGCCTGGACAAGAGGAGACTCAGGGGGCACCTTATCACTCTCTACAACTCCCTGAAGGGAGGGTGTAGTCAGGTGGGGGTCAGGCTCTTCTCCCGGCCAACTAGTGACAGGACGAGAGGGCATGGCCTGAAACTGTGTCAGGGCAGGTTTAGGTTGGATCTCAGGAAGCCCTTCCTCACGCAGAGGGTGCTCAGGCACTGGGATGCACTGCCCAGGGAAGTGGTGGAGTCACCGTCCCTGGAGGTGTTTAAGGAGAGGCTGGATGTGGCAGTGAGTGCCATGGTCTAGCTGTTTCGATGCTGTTGAGTCATAGGCTGGACATGATGGTCTCAGAGGTCTTTTCCAGCCTCAACAATTCTGTGATTCCATGCAAAATCTCCCATTCATTTTTCCTTAGAAAAACATATTTCCAGGAGTCATTGCTGAACTCCGTTTCCTCACTGTCTGCAGCGCTTTGGCTCTCCTTGTCCCCTGTGACGGAGCAAGACCTCTTGGTGTCCTGCCTGCGGTGCCTGTCCCTGCGCTGCATCCCTGGGGAGGCTGCATGGGGCTGGACACAATCCCAAATATCTCACCCCACCTGGAGAGCAGGGAGAGGTTCCTGTAGTAGAGGCTAGTAAGGGGAAACTTTGGGTTTTGTGCAAAGCTCAGAAAGTACCTTGGTACCTGTGGAGAAGGCTGATTAGGCTCCAAGGCCGTATTTGGAAGTGTTTCCTGTGTTGCTGGGACTGGCTTGAGATGGGGATTGGCAGCTGAGGGCTGTCTGAAGCCAAGTATTATAAGGATGGTGATATGTTTGGAACAAAGTTTGCCCAGAAGAAAAAAGAAGAGAATAACAGTTTTTAAAAATCAACTTTTTTTCTTACCCAATCTGTATGTAAGAAATTATAATATGCAATGTTGATTACATAATGACTGATTATTGATACTGGGACCTTGATATAATTTGTCTATACGGGTCCTGAAAGGCCACAGTTTGGCCCTTCACCATGCAGCAGCACAGCTCCCCACTTCCCTTTTGGCTCCAGCCCCATTTCTTTGTCCATCGCTCACCCCAGCCCCAATTCACGTGGTGCAGCTGTAATTTTCCCACATCCTGGTTTCCATGGCAAACCCCAGGAGCGTGAGCTGGAAGGGAGATGTGGCATCACTTGACGTGGCTGGTCAGGGGCACCAGGGTGCAGATATAGAGCCCTGTGGGTTGGAGATGTAGTATTACTCACTCGGGAACCATCCCTGCACTTTAACCCAACAATGCTGGCCACCTCGATGATAATACTGCCTTTATTCTGTTTACAATTGTTGTTAAAATTATAGCACCAGTAGTTCTCTCCTGTGTCTCAGCACTCACATGTACCAACTAGTAGGCTCAAATCCAGAGAAAATAAAAATAGCAAACCCTCTTAGCGCACATATACTTGTCCATGCATGCAGTACTGACTTGGAGAAGAACAGCAGTCTCAAGCCATGGGCGATCCTTCCACTTTATGAAATCCTGTGTCCATTACAGCATCTGGCATTTCTTGACTTTCCTCTTTCGATTACTGAGAAAAAAAAAAAACCCTTTCTTTCTCCAGCTCTGTATTAACATTTTATTAAGTAATCTATTTTCTAAAGCACTTGCAATACCTGGCAGCTCCCCAGGTCGATTTCCTGAAGGTCTCCCAGCAGTGCAGACCTGTTGCCTTCCCCTACTCCCTGCTGCTTGTGGAGAAAGCTCAGCCTCCAGGAGTGTTTCTCTTCATTTGAGCACTAGCATCAAGTCCTTGACACAGACAACTCTATGTTCTGATTTTGCCTTGCATCACCTCCCCAAGTGACCCTTTCTCCCTTCCAGGAGCGATCAGGACCTTGGGCATCACCAGGCCCCATGCCACCATGCCGAGTGCTGCCAGCTGCCTATGGGGAGCTGAGAGCATCCAAACACCTTGCAACCTTGCCCTAGGCACTGCTGTGTAGGATATGAAGCATGCAATACATACGTATGCTCGTCGACTCTAATTTGCTGCTAATGACACATGCAGTCAGTGTGCGGGACCCCTGGTAAAGAGCTTCAGGGAAATGCTTGCTATAAAACCTGTGTTTTCATAAGGTTATGGAAGAAATGAGCAGGCCCAACTGGAACTTTAAGGAGCTGACGAGAAAAAAAATAAATAAATTAAATTAACTGTGTCTGGAGTCACCTGCTAGATCATTCAGAGGGACGATAGCCAACAAGTGGAAAAGTCAATTCCCTCTCCTGGACAAGGCTGCCTCCTGCTCTTGGCAGGAAAGCCTGAACGGGGGCTGCAGCCCAGGCTCCCAAATGGGAGGGAAGAAATATATGGCTTGACTTGAAGAAAACTGCCTGGCATTTTATGTGGTACAGGAAAGTCAAGTTACTTCAGATGCCTGTTTTGGGAGACTGCCATCTGAGCTGCTCAGTGACTCACTGTAAATCAGACATTTCCATCTTTCTGAAAAGCAGACCTCAGGCACCTTAATGTCTTGGCAGCCTAAAGATTAATGAAAGGTTGCTAATATCGGTGCCAGCCTGGCGTAACATGTCCCACACATTTTAGAGATTTGGGAGCCTAGGGGATCAGGAGGTCTGGTCACTTTTGTGTCTGGGCTAAAGACCTGACATGGGCAATCACTGCTGCATCTGTGACTCATTCCTGGGTGCCTCCTATGATGATTCTACACGCTGCTGCTCACCCTCTCCTTACAACGCCGAGTCACCGTCACGTCAAGGAACATTTCGGTAACTTAGGGTTGCTTCTCAGCAGGCTAGATGCACTGGAAAAGTTTGGACCCTGGGTGGGAAATTGTATCTCAACTGCATCACACCTGCGTCCCATAAAAATCAGAGCTAGCCACATGAATTCCTGGGGGATCAGCAGAAAGGGACTTTACATAGTTCTTTGCAGTAAAAAAAAATAAATAGAACTTCTTTAACGTGAGTTTTAAAATACAGACCTTCCAGCTAGATAATATCTCAAATATAAAACATTTTCCTCTAACATACATATTTTCTCATATTTGTTCTGTTTGCACAGATTATTCAACTCTGTTTCCATTAATAGGCAGAAGCACATTTTCTCAACAAAGGGATTAGAGAGTCTCAGCTTTTAGGGTGGAAGGCCAGAACAGAGCCACAGACACTGTGTGAAAAGGGTGACAAAAGCCTCAAAGTGTCTGATCTGCTCCACCAGAATACTGAAGTCTGCATGAAATGGAGACATTTTTAACATTCTTGCAAATTCCAAAATTACATTAAGTTCAGCAGTGTTCTTCCCACAAGAGCGTTATCTAGAAAATCACCCATTAGACATCTCTCTATTAGCATTATCATCATTTCTAAAAATCATAGGTAACAACCAAAGAAACTCAAAAGACAGGATGAGAAATCATTAGTGTCTGCTTTCAAATAACACATTTCTGCATTTTCTTTTTACTTATATCCTATCTTCTGAACCTAACTGTTCATCCATGTACGTGAGCTTTCCTCTACAACCTTGAAAGCCAGAAACTTTCATTAAGGAACAAAATTGAGCTGAGGCTTTCATGCACTATGAACTGAGGAAAACAGTAAATATAATAAATTAAGGGTATGGTCAGGAGAAAGGACAGCACTGAAGTATTACAGAAGATGCTTATGGGGAGAGGGAGTGCCTCACACAAAACCTGAATTTTTTTTTGGGCGGGGGGGTGTAAATATTTTTCACCATGCTTCCTCCATCTTTCATTGGATTTTGCCCTCCACAGTGCAAGTTTTCACCACGGTGCTCGCTCTCAGCCCATACCTCCCCTCCTGCACTCTCCCTTTCTTTGAGGTGGCCCCAGGTGAACTCCGAGACCAGTAACATTGGTTTTGAGACGTGAACGTTCAAGTTCAAGATATTGCAAGAGGTGAAGAAAACAAGCTCCCACACAGAGAAGGACTCAGTGTCACCATGCTGAGGCTCACTTTACTGAATGTAAAAACTGAGGAGAGCAACACAGGGACCATTACAAGGGACAACCCTTGTGGCTGTCCCCAAGCGGTCCCAGTCTGACAGCTGCTGACTTTTAATGGGAAGCTCCTTTCAGAGAGGCTTTCCTCTCCTGTCATACCCCAACACAGATGAAGCCATGCCTCCTTCCTACTCTTTCATCCTCCTTTTCCTCCTTCTTTTTCTTTCTTCTTTGCATGGATTTCACTGGATTCACACAGATTTTTTTTTTTAAATCCTTATCCTTCCCTGCAGGATGAAAATGCACTGCTGGCTCTTAGCCATCATCTAAAAACTTCCTGTAGGCAGCAAAGAAGTGTTTAGACAAGAAACTGAGAAGATCAAGAACACAAACACACAGAAATAAAGTAAAAAACCAGCAGCCCTCCACTAAAAAGGGCACAAAGTTGTGCCCAACTCTGGTCTCCAATCCTATGCCTTTTCCCCGCAATTTTGTTTGGGTTTTTTTTTGGTTTCTTCTGCTGCTCTTCCATCATCATCTCTTCTGACCAGGGCTCTGCTCCCCACAACCTACCCTGTGGTTTCCGGTCCCTTCTTCTGCCTTATTTCACCCGAGGGGTGCAGTCTCCCCATCGTTTGCCATCCAGCTCTCCTGCCAGCAGTACAACCAGCTCTGTGCCATCCCACCAGAATCAGTGCCTGTGAGCAGAGAAATCAGAGCCAGAATCACTTTCCAACAAAACAGGATTCCTGTGAAGGCGCTGAGCCCTGCTTGCTTTGGAGCGTGCGAGTGCTTGACCCTTGCACTTGCTAGGGAGAAGGCCAAAGGCAACACAGCACTTTGTTTCTCTTGATAAAATGGTGCTTTTTGTCTATTTGTCTTCTACACATCCCTTCCCTCTCCTCCAACCCAATTACACCATATTCCCAGAGGGAGTAAGACCGGAGTTTTACCTGAAGAACTGTGCCTGTGGCTGAGGAGCCGCAGTTCAGAGGTGTGCCTGGCTCGTATGCACATCCATGTGCACATACATACCTGCGTGAATCTCTATAATTAAGGTATGGCATGCAGCATGAACACATCCTTACACACACACATCTGAGATGTATTGCGGCTACCACGAACTACATATTGGTAGCATATTACGGCATCATAATACACAAGTACCATAACACCACCAGTTTTAGGTGTTTCTGCACTGCTGAATACTATTTGTAGGAATTTCCATGGAGTTCTTCACAAGGGTATCCAAACCTCCTACATGATCAAGACATCCCATCACTACCTGAGAGGAGCCACAAATTTTTCTTGTGCCTTTAGAGTTCCTTTTCTCCTGCTGCTTCTGTCTGGGTGCATCTGCTCTGTGTTTCTTTCTGATACGATCTCTTCAGAGCCTGCCAGCTTCAACAACCAGTTCTGCTTCATATTCTAAAGGTGAGGAGGTTTAAGCTTGGCCAAGTCCTCCCTGAGACACAAAATCCATCATGGGGCATCCCTTTGTGAAAGGATCCAGCCCTTGGCTCCCTGGCCCAGCCTCTGCCAGCCAGTGCATCCCCCCCAGGGAGAATTATCTGCTGCAGGCAGCCCAAATACTTGTATGGGCGGAGGCCAACAAGGGCTGCACGCTCCAAAATGATCCAGGACTTGGAGTGGATCGAACTTTAATTCACAGCATAAGAGCTTGGACAAATTGCGTGAAAATAGACTCATGCCACAGAATACTAAACTTGCTGGAAAGTCATACAGCACCCCAGTGCTTACTAAATCCATTTTTTGGCTGAAAAAGTAAGAATACTAGTGCAGCTTTATCATGGGGTTGCTTGCTGTTTCAGCAAACCCCATTTGCACAGGCAATTTCAACTGTGCTTGAAAAAAAAAAAAATAGACAGCAAAAATAATGTAGAAGGCAGCTCCTGATGTTTACAGAGATGCATAAGGTACCAGAGCTGCTAGTCATCCATTTTGACTGTTTTTATGGGCCTGGGTAGGCTGAAAAAAATGTGTATAGGAACCAGTCTGTACTTAGGAATAACATTTCCTTTCTGATGACACAGAGGAATGACATTTAGATGCTGCTATGACAGAGGCTTTATTTTATTAGAGGACTTCAAGCAGGTAAGTACAGGAGCTGTGTTTTCCCTGTTACTGTATGACTTACATAATCTGTAACCTTTCTACCAAGAGGTCTTATTTCAAATGACAGTTCTGAGAACTAGATGCATTAGCTCTACCTCTGATGTGAAAATTGTTCTGAGAACTAGGTGTGTTAGCTCTACTTCAGATATTCAGGGGATTTCATCCATTCACCATTTCTACGTGCTTTGTTGGAGCGGGATTTCATCCTCAAAACATTATTTGCTGAAACTTGGGGTAAGTTCAGAGTCTCGTGATTTGCCTGACCATGAAGTGTACGGGAAGTCTAAAGTAGCTATAATATGGATATCTTCTATTTGGGAGAGAGAAAAAGCTTTTGATACATTTTTGTGACCTCTTCTATTTTTTGTTAACGTGCTTTCTATCTTTCGTGTAACTGGAAAGCTGCAGCCAGAGGAAAAGTTTCTACTGCTCACAAGGATAGCTAAACCAAATCCCTCTACAGCTCTCCCAAACCTGCAGATTCTTCCACATAACAATGCGACATTCAGCTGTTTCCTACCAGATGATCAGAGTGATTTAAGAATAGATTCAGAACCTGCTGTACTTATTAAGCTCAAGTCTCACGTGGCCTGTGGTGAAACTGGGTGACTCAGACTCAAATATAATACTCCATCCTCTGCAGCAGAAATAACATCACTGTGTTTGGCAGAAGATTCAGAAGAAACCCACTCCTTCCAAAAGTTTTGCCTGTACGCCCCTCAGCTACGATGTGCCTATACCGACTGTCCTTTATATCCCAAAAATAGATAAGGTGAGAATGTGGAAGTTATCAATCATTTTGTCACTTCTCTGTTGAGGTGTACCTACTGGGAAGTGAAATCCAACCCTTTCAGCTTTCTCCCAATTTGTACTGCAACTCGTGTGTATGTGCATATATATATATACACACACACATCTATATATACACACACATACAGGCGCATCTGTATCTCTCTTGATTGAGCGTATGTACTCAGGCTGCTGCTTCGCGTTCTGGCCTCAACACGAGAAGCTGCTGCTGGTTTCTTAATAACCTAAAAACAACCAGGTCACATGTTAAAGATTTAGGCACCAGATAAAACTAAAAAGAACTTCAGTGCTCAAGACAGCAAAAATAAAGTTTTTGGATTCTCCAAATACTTGGGCCTGAGCTACGCAACCGAAAGGAGAATCAGTTCCAAGGCATAAAGGCTGGAAGTGACTACACCTTCGCTGCAGCCTGTGGGTACAAGGGCAAAAACACTCACAGCTGGGAAATGTTAAGCAACTGAGGGACATGGTTTAGTGGTGTTGACAGGGCTAGGACAAAGGTTGGACTCGATCTTGAAGGTCTCTTCCAACCAAAGCTGTTCTGTGATTCTAAGACTTACCTCACCCTACTCTGCTGCAGTTCATCTATCCGATACCACCTCGCCAAGGTTTTGCCTTC
The DNA here is from genome assembly GCF_000703405.1 of Apaloderma vittatum. Classification (NCBI taxonomy): domain Eukaryota; kingdom Metazoa; phylum Chordata; class Aves; order Trogoniformes; family Trogonidae; genus Apaloderma; species Apaloderma vittatum. Next base: position 104,831 of record NW_009701903.1, read on the forward strand.
TGTGAATCTTTATGTGAAACAAGCAAATGAAAATAAATTAACTCGTTCATAGATGTCAGGCCACACAAAACCAACTTTCTAACAAATACAAAAACTGCATCATGAGATATTGGGAGAAATTTTTTAAGTTTGGGGTGAAGTTTATCCAAGAAAGTGACCTCTAGGGGTGAGGAAAAACAAGTTTTAATTCAAAATTTTCTTACATTTTTAAAAACACATTATAAATGTGATTAAAACAGAAGAATTAATTAATATGATGGTAAATAAATGGTAAATAAATATGATGGTAAAAATATACTGAGGTGCGTACAGGCAAAACTTTTGGAAGGAGTGGGTTTCTTCTGAATCCTCTGCCAAGCAGAGTAATGTTATTTCTGCTGCAGAGGATGGAGTATTGTATTTGAGTCTGAGTCACCCCAAGCCTAGAATCAAGTAACTGCATTAACCTGAAGATGATGGAAGTAATTCAAAGCGGGCTCCACACAGACAGCCTTGCACCTTGCCTGGAAAGGATATCCAAAATTTTAGTGTCACTTGGGTTTTTTACTAGCTGCTCACCTAACCTGCCATCGCAAGAACAAAGCAGCACATTGATGGTAAAAAGTGGAAAACCAGTTGAATGTCACTGGATGCAAGTCCCATGATAACTCCACTGGGACCGGCAAAAGCCCTCGTCTGCTGCGGTGCTGAGATAGGAAATGACCCCACCCCTCATGGGCCTTTCTTACAAAGACAGCAACCAGGTGGTTCCTGGAAAGAAAAAAAAAAAAAAAGAAAAAAAATTACAAATTTGAGCACAGAAACGCCAAACTTCAAATGACCCTGCTGGCAGTTGAAAAATTAGACGGTTGTTCAAGCCAAAGCACCTGGGTATCTTACAGGTTACCTGAGCCTGAATAAGTGAGAAGTGACCCAGCAGCTGACCAGCTCCAACCAGCTTCAGCAGCCTCTGCCCTCCAGGGACCTTCCTCAGGGCTCCCAGGCTCTCCTGAGGCTGAGCCTCGTGCCCTCCCCAGGCAGGGAGAGCAGCCCCCTCCATCCAGCCTGCAAATGCTGCTCAGCATGCACGACCTTTAGGATGAGGTGGCCTTCCCCTCATCCCCACCATACTTTTTTTAATTCTTCACCTCCCCTTTTGTTTTAAATGCCAAAGCCAGATTTTGACCTCTCTTTGCAGTTCCCCAGTCAACTTGGTCTTTTGCGCTTGCCATCTTTGTATTTTTACCACTACCCCACCCCACATTCACATTTCCATAGCACCCCAGTTAAACTCCACATTTTAATTATGTGTCATCACTCGATGTCCTCCTCTTTCAATTTCCAAAGTTGAATCATCTTGCTGCCTTTGCATTTCCCTTTTTTAATCTGTACCCATTTTTCCATACATAAAGGCTCTTGCTATTTTTTAGATAAAATCTGTTCAAGCCCTTGAACACAGCCTTCTGCAACAGGTACTTCACTTCCCTTTGCCCTTTTCCTTAAAACAAAAAAACCCAAACAAACCCAAAACAACACAAAAAACCAACAAAACCCACCCTCAAATCTCACTGACAAGCAGATATACCTCTTCAGAGGAAAAAAAAAAAATAAAAGACTCAACATGCACAAGCAAGGATATTCTATGGATGTGTGTGTGTGTATCCTTCCTGTATGGCACAGTATACATACGTGAACTCTCAACCAGAAAGCCAGTCCCTTACAAAGTGAAGTCACAGAGTAAAACATCCACGAAAAGAATTCTTCATTTTGTTCCATTTCTGAATGGCTGGAAAAGCCTGGAGTGAAGACTGTTATCAGCCATCAGGAAGGAAAAGTTTTTGCAATCCCATCCAACTGAGACACGTTACCTGGTGCATCAGTCTTTTCACAGAATCACAGAAATGTCAGGGGTTGGA
>NW_009701904.1:0-13121 GCF_000703405.1 Apaloderma vittatum
TTCAAGCAAAGCAGTTTCTTCCTTCCCGTTAAGGAGAGTTTTGTCTTTGTGAGGCCTGAGAGATCCATTCAAGTTTCATTTGCTTCATCTCACAAAAAAGCAGCAATTTGTCACTCCAAAATGGGATATTGTCTAACTAGGTGGAAAAGGCTAGTGCACAGGAAAACTCCAAGTAAGAGGGTGCAAGCACATCACCAGCTCCTCGCTGCACCAGAACCTCCAACTGGAATCTCAGATGAAACCTCAAACAAATCCCTGGAATAACTAGCAACCTAACATCAGGTATGGAGGACAGGAATAAAATGAAAATTAAATGTATGGAAAGGTTGTTGTTGATGCTTTTTTTCTAGTTGGCTTCAGCTTATGAACATTAATAACTCTTCCCAGTTTCAAGAAACCTGTAGCTGCAACATAAGTGGTTATACCACCTGGCAAACATAAACTAATGTATTTTGCTCACTCTTTGAAGCTGGAGATGGGCACATTGCGAGAATAGTTTTCTTTCAGGTGAACTCAAGCCCTGGAAGAGCTTCATGGCCAAGTGAACTGAGCTAGGTGGAAACCATGGACAAAGACCGTGCCCAGAGACATGTAAAATGGTTCTGACCAAAGTGGAAGCTGAGAGTTGGCCCGGCAAAACCCTCACTGTGACCACATGAATAAACAGTGTCACAGAAATGCAAGAAATGTGCATCTGCAAAGAGCCTCCACAGCTCCATGTTTTCCTTTGAGGATGGGGTAGCCAGCTGTGTCCTCCTACATGAATTTCTTATCTTTAAAACTTCCGAAGAGGATTTTCATGTACAATGTGCTTGACTCTGATTTTCATGTACAATGTGCTTGACTCTGCCACCTCAACCCCCTTCCTCATTTTCGCATGTGTTCTTCTCAGTGCAGGCATCTGGAAGGGCTGGACCAGCCCAAAAGTCCTGGACACTGCTCAGAACTTTGATACCTGCTCCCTTAAACGCCATGTTTTCTTCCTCTGGTAAAACTGTGATTTTTTTTTTTCTTTTCTTCCTCTACTTGGGAAGCATTATCTGACAAAGAAATCCCCTGCCGCCCTTGTTTGCAGTCTTGAAAATACGTCTTTTCAATATAAAGGCATTTTTCCAAGAGAAGAAATAACTGTGCATTTGCTTCTTTTTCTCGAGCTAATTTCCCATCTGAAAAACACATCAGAAAAATGAAAATTACTGTTTCTTAGGCATTTTTAAAACTGTGTCCTTCTAAAATACCTACTAATTGTTAAGTGCACTTGTAGCTTACAAAAAATCAATACAGCATCCAACAGGCACCAGAGTGATTTCAAATGTCTCCAGAAAAGGTCACACCTACAGGACATCTCTGCTCATTTAACTGGCTAATGCCTTTGAGTAGCATGGCCAGGATCTTGCTCTTCTCCTATGTACGGCCGCCACGAGGAACGCAGGGATGCTGAAGCTCAGAGATTAGCACAAATCTTTGGTGGCCTTCCTTCCCTTCATCCATTTCTTTGCAGCCTACTGTTTAATAGGTAAATAACACCTTCTCTGGGAAAAGGTTGTCTTCCTTCCAGTTTGCTTTGGGAGTGCCTAGCACAAAGAGCCTGGCTGCGTTTGCCAGGTGCTAAATAAATAATATCAATAATGGTCAACAGTATCATGAGCCCTTGTGTCAACAGTGCCACACAGTTCACAGACAGGTGCTGCTCTGATATTAAGATAGAAGTAGAGGGATTATTCACAGAATGACCACGTGGAGAGTTTGTTAAGGGAAAACTAGGTGACCTTTAAAAAAATGGTTTCTTTTTATAAAAATCATTGTTTTTTTTTCTTTTTCCTTAAAAACCACACAAAACGAAAAAGAAAACCTGAAGAGGTTAATAATTATTAGTTTTTGTGTTTGGAAGTGTTGCTATCATGACTGGCTTCTCTACTGCAAAGGTGACGAAGCACAGGTTGCTCAGGGAGGCTGCAGGGTCTCCTTGGAGATACTCAATACTCAACTGGACGTGGCTCTGAGCAACCTACAGTGGCTCACCCTGCTCTGAGCACGGGCTGCACTAAATGTTTGCCAGAGGCACCAGCAGCCTCAGCCATTCTGGGACTCTCGGAGACTGAAGCTGGATACCTCTTGTCTAGAACAGGCTTTAGGAGCTGTGTTAGCTCGATGGACGGGAGGTGGTGCTCATCTCCAGGTCAAAGCCACCGCAGCTCCTTGGACACAGGGTATGGCCATGCATGAGGAGGCACTCTGAAACATCATGGTGACATTTAGCAAAAGGTTTTTGAGGAAAACCTTTGTGCACAGCTTTTTTCTTTACAGCTTTGTATGCTCTGACTCAGTTACCAGTACTGGCATTTTTCTCCTTCCTCCAAAAACCAACAACAAAAACAATCATGGTATTTTTTTTCTAGCCAGCTCCAAGAGCAGCAGTCTGCCTGCTGCTAGACACCAGAGCGATGCCGAGTGACAGATACATCTTCCTTTGTGTTGACACCCCTTTCTTCAGCATCATTAAAAGGAAAATGAACTGAAAACATATTCAAAGATACAAATCACTGCAGTCTCTCAGATCTGAGATGGGCATGGAGCCCTGCCGAGAAATCCCACATGAAGGCTGATGCTGTCTCTGTTTTCCCCAGGCCTGATGCATCGATGGAGAAAGAAAAACAGGCAGGGAAGCTCCCGCAGCATTTTTGTTTGGTTTTGGCCTTGCTGCTGACTCTGTAGGACCAGTGCCAAGTTGGTGCCAGCAGTGTGCATGGCTGATGAGGGGTGGGCGATCAGCTGGCCTTTTGGACCTCTTCTCGTGGATTTTTTTTCCTTTTTTCTTGTCGATCTCTTCTCGTGGATATTTTTCCTTCTTTTTTCTGTTAAAAGTTTTCCTTGCTGTGATGAGCTCTGTGGCACCCATTGTAAAACCTCGTGCCCACCGGGCTGCTCCTTTGCTGCAATTTCCTAATCAAGCGCAAAAGTTACCTTTCTAGAATCAGCACTTTGGAGATTTTGGTGGAAAATTAAACACTTCTAGGAAAAAACACAAGCTCTCATCTTTTAGACATCTGATATTCTGACATTTGCTAGTCTTGTGATGATCTATTTTAATACCTGCTAGAGTAAATGAACGCCAAAGGGCACTTGCTGATTATTCTGCCCCTTAAATAGGAATGCCCTGATAGTTTTGTCCAATTATGTTCCCTTAGTTTCTCTTGCTGCATAAAATAAAGAAAACTTGGCTTTAAACCTACACATTGAGATATGTAAAGCAGAATTTGCTGCTGGTCTTTTTTTACTCTCTCTGAAGCACAAAGGACAGCAAACTAGGGAATGTTTCCATCAAAAGAAAAAAACCAAAACTTTCTAACAGCTTCAACTGTTCTGAAATGCTTGTAAGTGCACAGACAGCATATCCACTAAATACAGTTTACAAATAACCAGATGTCAGCAAATCACTGTTGTTGGAACAGCGTATTTCTGCAAACTGCAAATCCTCTTCATTTTATAATGTATGGCCATCTACCTGGAATTTACTAAACAAGAATTTTCTCATCCAGTGGGTGCAATTACACAGCAACAGCTGAGAAAACAAGCAGATATTTTATGGTTATTTAGTAGCAAGTCCTGCCTTAGGTAGTAAAGCAGATCAGACGCGTGATGAGTCACCATGAGACATCAGTGATGCCGCCTCATCTGCACAAAACGACAGTCATATTCTGGATTGGAAAGAATTTTTTCTCTTGGTATTTTGTCTAGCATGTGATGATGAGGTAATATTTGCTTTGAAGAAATGTGGAGGAGAATTTCCTAGAATAAGGTAAACTAATCTGAAATGCCTGACTTCTTCCAGTGGTGCAGGGATGCAGAGATCAGTGTTGGGATACCAGGTCTGCTCCCAGGTAATCCAGCATCAATAATAAGGCACCATCCCCAATCCCACATGCTCTGTGGCATTTTATACGATTGCTCCTGTAAAGTTATCATCTAAATAGCTAAGTTTTAACCTTGGATACACACGTGCTATTCTTCTCATGAAGGAATTCACATTTGCATTCACTATGAAAAGAAGTTAAAACTGAAGATGTCTCCTCCTTAACATAGAAAGAAATGCTACAAACTCATTCCCTGACACAGATACACTACGTTGAAAGTGATCTTTAGGTTTGTTTAGAAGAAATACAGTCAGAACAGAGCACGGAGATACACTGGCATCCTAGCTCCATGAGAGCTCCTTATCATTGCCTGTGTTAATACATTGCCTGGGAGTTCAGTACAGGATACTCCCTACAGTGATCTTTTCTTTCCTCTTCCTTTCTTTTCTAGCATTTCACAGAATGCTAAGAGTCAGAAGGGACCTCTAGAGATCATCTAGTCCAACCTCTCTGCCAAAGCAGCATCATCTCGAGTAGGTCATGCAGGAATGTGTGCAGGTGGGTTTCCATTTACGATTTACTCCATTTCTGATTTTTCCACTTATGATTTTAGAAAATACACTTTTAATCACCAGCAACAGCTGTAATTTCTTGTGCGACTTCTGCCCAAGCTGCAAGTACTTCTCAGGTTTGTGGGGGTATCAATGAGAGATGCTTATGCACCAGGTAAGGAGCATTATCCTAGATCAGAGCTCTCTGCAGAGAGGATTGTTAAAGAAAAGAAAATCTTATCCATGAGTCAAGCAGAGAAACAGAGACACAGTGCTGCAAGAAGAATGGCTGTCAGAATGTCCTCTGTCCTTGCTCTGATTGAAGGAGAGCCTGAAGTCAGTGGGGGTTTAACCTGGGTCTGAAACCACAGATATGATGTTTAGAGATGTTTAGCACCAAGAGCCAGCATTGATTTCCACTGGAACCCAGGAGGCTCAGTACTTTATAAAATAAACAGGCTCCACTTTTATCAAGGTTTTGTTACTGTGAATAAATGAGTACTTAAAAAAGCTTTAGCATTATTTTCATCTGCTTTTTATAAAAGCACTCATTATCTACTTACTTTGGAATATCTCTGATCTACACACTTGACCAAAGGGATCTAACATATGTGAAAAGGAGAAATTACGTTCTCTATAGATCAATACCTGTTAAATATTTATAGAGCACACCCAGTATCAGCATCTGCTACAACTATACTTCAGTCAGCTCTCCCACAGAGTGCCAGGGTTTAAGAGAAACCTGTAAGACTGCAGACATCCTCAGAAAGCCCGCAGTACTAACACAGTCTAAGAGAGAACACAACCAGGCTCACTACCTTCCTGGGGTTCTATCAGTAAGTCAAAACCTTAATACAACATAAAATTTCAGCAGAAGCTTCCTCTCCAGGTTTCACAGTCACCAGGACTTGCTGCTTCTGCCACAAATCCTTTCCTCCAGCAACAGGCTTCTGGTCCCTTCATATCCCACCTCAACTCAGCTGGACCCACTGGGGGTCAACCTGTCAGTGGTAGCTCTGTGTCTTGGTGCAGAGTTGAGCTCCCAAACCTCAGAGTAACTCTGAAAGTAGGGAAAGGTCAGAGGCTGCTAACCATGAACAGGCAGGTGATCTCTGATGGACTTGGAGCAATCCTGCCAGGTGGGAGAAGCAAGTAAGACAGCTACTCAGCAGCATCACATGCTCTGCCCAGCAATAGAACTGCCCAGCGGTAGAACAAGAAATAATGGGTTTAAGTTAGAACAGAGGAAGTTCCACCTCAACATGAGGAGAAACTTCTTTACTGTGAGGGTGACAGAGCACTGGCACAGGCTGCCCAGAGAGGTTGTGGAGTCTCCTTCTATGGAGACTTTCAAAACCCGCCTGGACACGTTCCTGGGTGACCTGCCCTAGGGGATCCTGCTCTGGCAGAGGGGCTCGACTAGATGATCTCTAGAGGTCCCTTCCAACCCCTGACATTCTATGATTCTATGATTCTAGGCATCTTCTTGGTGATATGCAAAGCACAGGCTATCAGAGACGGGTGTGAGAACAAAAAATTATAGATGACTGGGGCCTGTAATACTAACAACCTGTTATACATCAGAAAGATGCTTTATTTACTTGATGATGCTCTATGCCATTGAAAATAAAAAATGTAGATTGAAAGTAAAAAATGTAGATTAATTGCTCTGTGATATATCAAAAATGAAAATTACTTTACCTTTGACCTCATTTTCATTTCTCTGGAAAAGCAGAAGACCATAAGCTTGCTGAGTCTGCTATATCTAAATAACTCCTTTTACAATGGAGCCATGGTCTTTAAACTAGCAATGATAATAAGCCGAAAGAACTTCTATAGCATTTGAGCAAACTATTTTTATGGATTTTGTGGAGTAATGGAGAATTACCAAAATTCTACACTATTTTCATCAGTGCTGAAAAAGGCATCCATTAAAAACGTGCTAATCCAGCCATGGCCAAAAATATGAAAGAAGCTACAGCCTAAAACCTGCAGGCCATAAGGGAAGAGTGGGTGGGAGAGGGAGAAGAAGCCGCCCCAGGAGATGAGAACTTCTGAGTTAAGGCGGGAGTTATGTGGGAACCAATGCAGACATGTGTGGCACCTCTTCCTCCTACACACCCCATCCCCAAGTTTCAGTAGATTTCTGTAACCTTTTCCAGTGCTACAGATAATTTGTGTAGCAAAAAAAAACCAAACAAAAGACAAAAGCAGATATCATAACCCAAAATGTTTACTCTGGCCATACCCCATTGACTGGGAATAATATACATGGATATAAACCCCTGCCAAAGTGGAGAGCATTGCTCCCAAATTAGACTGAAGATCAGACCCAGGTCATTAAGGCTTCTGAGAGGAATGCGATGGCACATCATAGTCTAAGCATGACCACATATTGTCAACGCCATGGGTGAAATAAGCCCACCAAAACCTTTGTAACAAACTTCATGTGATGTATAGGGGTCTAATGCACGTATGCTCAACAGCCCTGGGCAGCATCACCAACTCTCTCCCTACATGGGGGGGAAAGAGCCAGACGAGGGCATGATGTGTGCAGCTGTAATCAATCATGACCGACATTCCTTCTAAATGAGAGACTCTAACTTCATTGTTTCCCAGCTGCACTACTCATGTTTGAGCAAGTCCTCAAAACAGGTTAAAAAAAAAAAAAGTAGCGGAAAGGATGCAATTAATGAAAAATTCAGGAATACATGAAAGCTGCTTTATCACGGCTGTAAAGCATGGGTGCTTGGGAACACAGAGTGTAGATGCAGGAGCTGTGGGCACCACACAGGTATATCCGAAAGGACCACATGCCATGCCACAAGCTAAAGGGCAGTGAGCAGCAGAGAGTCGGATTTCATTGCTACAGGACACTGAAAATATTGTAATGTGTTTATTAATAATTAATTTGGCATGGTAGTAGCAATTTTACTGTAAAACGAAGATGCATGACTATTACTGGAGCCTGTGGGGAAACAAAGATAAATGTCCTTCCCCAGATCTTGCATCACCCAATAACCGGATTGGGAATACGATCCAGGACTGCTGACACCTTTCTCTGCTGCAGCCACTAGATCACATTACTAGAGGCAGAGAGTCCTCTGAGCATTAGAGGTCATCTTCTGCACAAAGAAGGAAAAGGGAGAGGCTGTTAAATCGGAGAAGAGAAAGCTATGGCTGAGACTGCACAGCAAAGAATCACCAAAGAGAGGAGCTGGCTACCGTAAAGAAGTTGATAGGGGTGAGCACTAAGGACACAAGAGTTATCGAAAGTAAAAGTAAGCTCTGACACAAGAACTGACAGTAAACCTTTTTAAAATGTTCATGGATAAATTTACCCCGGAGATGAGAAGAAGGAGCTTCACTTATATCCTGACTTGGAAGGAGGAGGATGAGGGCAACAGAGGAGGGGAGAAAGATGAAGAAACCCATACCTTCCACAGTACAAAGACAAAACCCGATATAGGATATGGCTCTGGCAATAGCAGGTAACTGCTCTACATTAACCAGACGACGTCCTTCAGTTTGTTCTATGTAGCTGTGCTACTGAAGAATTGTTACCAAAATGCACAGAGGTCCTTCACTTGCATTTCTCTTGCCTTTATTCTTTTCCTTATTGCTCCTTCCCTCTTTCTCTCACACTCACTACAAGTGCCAGGAGGTTCAAAGTCCCAGCAGGTTTGCTGTCACTTGGTCCCACCCAATATGTGATATTTACACTGAGACTAACACATTCCTTTGAATGTGCACAGGGTTGCAAAGCTTGCGGTCCTCCAGAAACACTGAAAAAAAATGTCTGCCAGACCAGGTTAGCCCATTATCAAATTCTGCACTTGTAAATGGTATTTTAATTTGGCTCTAATTTGTGATAGCATTATTATCACATGGCCTTAGTGTGTCAGTCACTATACTGATACATGCTAAAAAAGGTCATCTCCCTTCCAGAGAAATCAAAGCATAATTAGGGATACATCGATATTTACGTCAGGCAGGGTAAAAAGAGCTCTCTGCTGAAGACTTCGTTGCAATCACTGGACCAGTAGTGAAGAAAATGGGAATTGCTGCACAAAATGACAGCCCCAAAATGCGGTCGGTCCTGGCTGATCAGTAGCAATTAGAACAATTAAATATAAGTCTTACTTTTCAAAACACAAGAGGGTTTTCAAAGGCAGCAGGTTTAAAATGCCAGTGAGATGTCACATTATCTGCACCATACTGTTATTTTTAACCCTCCGTGACTCCATCCTCCTACACTTGCTTTCCTCCTGAGGCACCTTTAGTCTCCCCACTGCTACGGTCTCCCAACCTGTTTCTTCCTCTGATGAAGTGCTGACCCTTTGCTCTTCTTCCTACCTGCTGGTGTCTCTCAGCACGTGCCCTCCGCAGAGCTCATTAGTGCCTCTGCCTCAAGAAGCACAGCTTTGCGGGGGGCTCCTGAGTCTTTACCTTGAGTTGTGCCCCAGATATTAGGCCCACGCAATCGATAAGAAGGACGATCGGAACCTGGCTGAGGACCCACAGTGCAGGAGTAGAGAGAATATGGGATTAATTCTGGCTTGAGAGAAAGAAGAAGATGTGACAGGAAGGGCAAGGCAGCTGCAGCATCTCTCTCCGGGGCAGAGCTGCTCTATCTGCAATGCATTTTAAGGCTTATACACATCAAGAATGGAAATAACTCATTGTTATACTGGGTGTGGTCAGACAGCTCATTCCTGATGGGATGCTCCCTGCCTCCTGTCTTGTAGCACCCCACTTGCTACTCAATCATTTTCCAGGTCTGAAGACCTGAGGAGGACTTAGGGGGCCATTTAGCTGTCAGTTGAGCGCGGCGCTAACAACGCTAAGGTCGCGGGTTCGATTCCCATTCAGTCCCCATGTGTTGCCTGATCTAGTCAAGAGGTGGCGTCAATGGCGGCAGGGAGGCTGGATTAAAATGATCTCTAAGGTCCCTTCCAGCTTAGGCCATTCTATGATTCTATGATTCTACGACTTTGCCCTTTCAGTTAACAGCAGCAGCAGCTTCCCTATTCTTCCTTCATCCACGTTTGTCAACAGTTCTCTTCAGCTCTTTCGGTTTTCCGCTTTCCTTCCCATTCCTTGATTCTGCCTGCCCTTGTGACAGAGAAACGATGAGACTTATCAGCCTCCTCTGGCCACCCTTCACCCTAAGATTTCTCATTAAGGGCTGAGCTCCAGTCTTGACTGTTCCTTCCTCTCCGCCCTCCCTGTATCTCATTTCGAGAAATCCTTCTGAAAAAAATGTCACATGCTTTTCTGCTCAAGCCTCCTCTCACTTTCCAGGGTAAATCACGTCCTCCCAATAACCTTCCTGGGGGTGCACTTTCAGTTCCTCCTACCCCTTCCTCCACTGCCTCCTGCGCATGCTGTATCTGTTGTATTGCCACCTGTGTGTCTTGTTCTCATTCCTATCTTCCTGTCTTCTTTTGTGTAGTATTTTTCTGCTTGACCAATACCAGTCTACTACATATGATCTCTCTCCTCATAAGAGACAAGGTCACATACATTATACAGACAGGTTATAAGGAGAAATTTTACATGGCCAAAACCACGTCCATTTTTTCTGACTCTCTCTGTTGACAACATCACCTCTGTTGACAAAACCTTCTTAAATCCTTAATCATTCTGGCTATAATCTCACAGTTCTTCCTCAGCACACATCTCCTGGGGGATGGTCCTCTACCTTCAGTTGATGCACCTCAACTCTCCAGGTGGCACATCTCATGTCAGAGATGAGTTCTCTGCAAATGGAAACTCTCCCCTCCCTGATTTGGAGGTAAACGCCAGTTTTTAAGAAACAACATAGAAAACCTCATTGCAATGGGCCATCTGTGTACTTTCACCAAATTCAGAAACATCCTCTTCCCTCCTCCAACTCTGTGAAAAGTTTGAAGGCTGGTTTGAAAGATAAGCAAACTCCCATGACAGATCATATCTTCATGAGGGTCAGTGAAATAATATGACAAGGGTGGTGATTAACTCTCACCACAAAGGCAAACGTTGAGTTGATGTAGGTAGCATATAAAAACCCCCAATCTCTTTATGAGTCAGGTAAGCTGCCAGAAAGTGGAGGTGGAATCTGTGGGATGGAGCTGTTTTCATTCCATCCAGTTAGTAGTATGCTTTTTGAAAGCCCCAAAAGTAATAATTATTAATTTTTTTACAAAAATAAGAGTCTTATTTAAATAGCAAAATCTAATATTTGCCCTTAATCCCCAATGATGCTGTTTGCACTCAGTGATAGTCAAGGAGAAATAGTATTAAACAACTGCACCCCCACCCCCTAAGGTTAATGTAGCATTTTTGGGTTATGTATTCTTCAATCTCCCACCTAATGCATATGATCCTACAGTCACAGCTCTCTCCTCTCCCTCAGGCTCCAGAAAAAAAAGGGAAGCTGATGAGCTGAGATCTCAGCCTCACCCCACATAGAGCTCTTTTCAGAGGCAGAGCTTAGCTTTGAGGAGGAGAAAAGCATTTCTTTCCCAATAGCTGCACAAAAGTGGCTTAAGAAATATATAAACCAAAACAATTGGCAAAAAAGAAAATCATTTTTGGGGTCTTATTTTAGATGAGTCCAGGATTCAAGGGATAATTCAAACAGATGGCACTGTCCCTTATCTAAAACTATAAACTTATCATTGCCAAAAAATAGAAATTTAGAAATACAAAGAAAATGTCATTAGTTCCTTGGGTTCAGGGGGCTCACAATCCTTCTCTGGTGCTGTCACAGTGGGAGCACAATAACTGCTCTGTTCGTGGTGCAGCCTGAGCGAGCTGCTTTCCCAAGTCCACTTCAGAATTTAGGAACATTTCCCACACACTTAATTCTTCACTCTACCCAATACATGTGCTTGAGGACAGGCAGGAGCAGCATATTTCGGGTGTTGAGAAAGGGATGCAACAGGATCAGACTATAAGCATGAGTCACTTCTTTGTTTCAGCTGAAGAAAATGTCAGGAGGAAGGTAGAGTGAGGCAGTGGCCTGAAGTGAGGAGAAAGCAAGACAGTATAAACACACAGACAAAAAAAGGAAAAAAAATAGACTGAGGAAGGAGAAGATATATGAAAGAAAAAAAAAAAACAGAGAAAAGGCATGAATGGACAAAAAGTGGAGAGAAGGCAAAGTAACCAGCATAACATTTGGCAAGACAGAAATACTGAAGCATATATTAGACATAGAAGAGAGAGAGTAAGTGGGTCATGAGAAGGAAAGATCTTGCACAGCAGAGAAGATGTGAAGATGTGAAATAAGCAGTTGGAGAAAACAAAATCACCTGCCAGAACAGCACTTCTGAGAGTCACGGGTGAGGGGTGCTGCTGCCTCAACAAGGGACAGTGCAGCCCTGGGAAGTGACAGGCTAAACCCAAGGAGAAGAAAGGATGAGGCTGGGAGAAGACAAACGATACCACTGTACTAGGTCGCTGCCTTTTGTCCAAAATAGAAATCATGAAGGTCATTGAAATTGCCACTGAGATCTTGCATCTGAAACTTTAAAAATAACCCCCACACTTATTTTCTCCACTGTAATCCTTCTCCCTCCTTCTTCTCTCCCAACGTTGGATTCAATTAATTATTGTACTCTCACAGTTATACCCCCATGCCAAGGAACAAAACTCCAGGCACCACCAGAAGACACCCCAGACACAACCTTGCTCCCTGGCTCCCTTTGCCTATAGAGGCTTCATTTCAGCAGAAAAAGCTCAATTTCCTGCAGTTCCAAAATTGCTGTGATGGAGCTGGGTATCATTAGGAGAGTAATGCAAGAAAGAGGCAGCGAACAGGGATGCGCGCCCAGGACAAAAGGTTTTTTTGTTTTTATAATTAGGTAATTTAACCAGTATAGAGGGAAACGATTGCTGCTGGTAGATAATGTCAGTCTTTTGCACATCTAATAACAGGAACAAAAGAGGAGGGTGTGGGAAATACATTCATATTACCAAATTCTTTCTATACTTAACACGTGTTCAATGTAATAAAAACATAATGAGGAAAATAAGATACTATAACATAAGTAATATGGAGGCTAGAGAGTAAAACTCCCAGGAAGTTCCCAGGGTCTGAGAAATCAGAGCTTTATTAGTAGTAACAGGAGCAACATATGGAGATGAATGAAACCGTGTTCGTAAATGTGATATGCAAGTGCACACTCTTACTTGGCTTTCCCTTTTCACAATCTGACTCAGCCTCCACATGGCTCCACTCCCCCATCTTTTGATTCATAAATTCCTGATCTCGGAAAAAATAAAGACTTACAAAAGCCAGCATGCAAGGGGCACGGGATGACGTGAAACAGGAGGATGCAGGCAGAACCTGCCATCAGTGGCCGCCCTGCAAATGCACAAACCTGCCGGAGCCAGGGCCGTCCCCAGCGGGGCTCCCCGGAGGAGCAAACCACGGCTCGTCCCCACTGCGCCAGAGGCAGGCGCCGAGGGAGACAAATCTGTTACGAAACTGTGCAATATCGCCCATGCTGCACGGCGTTAGGCAGTCCCGTGCATCGCCAAACGCAGAACATGAGACATGGGAGGGAAGAGAAATGAAAGGGGTTCTTATGGCACATCCTGAGCTACGAGAAAGAGAACAAGGGTCAGCGACAAGCGGCGTGGGACACAACCAAGGGTGCCGAGCCATGGTGCGGGCCCTGGGCGCTCACTGAACAGCCACCAGATAAATACACTGAACAGCCACCAA
>NW_009701905.1:0-4004 GCF_000703405.1 Apaloderma vittatum
TGGAATGACATTTACTTTCCTTCAGTCTTCAGGCACCTCACCTGCTCCCCACATCTTACCAAAGATGTGTCTCACCAGTGCTGAGCAGAGAGAAAGGATCACTGCCCTTGACTCTGCTTTTCCCTTTTTGGAACTTCATGAGGTTCCTGTCATCCCATTTCTCCATCTTGTTGAGGTACCTCTGGATGGCAGCACAGCTACCTAATGTATCAACGACTCGCCTCAAATCTGTATCATGGTCAAACTTATTGAGAATTCCCTCTTTCCCAGCATCCAGGTTGTTAACGAAGGTGCTAAGCTGCATTGGCCCTAATATCAACCCCCTGGAACAACTAATGACTGGCCTCTGGCTGGGCTTCGTGCCACCAATCTCAACCCTTTGAGCCCAGCAGTTGAGCCAGTTTTCAGTCCACCTCACTGTCCATTTAACTACCCTGAACTTCACCAACTTGTCAATGAGGAGACAGTGTTAAAAGCCTTGGTTAAGCATAATTTCCCTTCTGTAAATCCATACTGACTACTGGCAGTCATTGCTCATCCATGCTAGCCTCCTGCCACATTTACTTGATTTCCCGCCCATTGGCATGGACCATTCATAAGCTTGGATGAGGCAACTCTTGAAAAGTAGACAGACTTCCTGGACCTCTCTTCAGGGCCACATCTCATGGTATTCTTAAAAGAAGATAAACAAGTCAATCGGTTCTGCAGGGTGGCAATATTTATTAATTTTTGTCTTGCTTCCTCCTCTGGGAATCCTGAATTCCACCACTGGCTGGTGGAATACTTCCCTTCCTGTCACATTCCTGACAAGTTCTTTTGTGTTTGAAACCACGAGATCATGTAGAGCATCTTTAACAGTTCCTCAAACGTCTGTTTTAGGAAGTTGACTTCAGCGTGCTCCAAAAACCTCCTGCATTGCCTCTGCCTTGCTGTGTTGTCCTTCCAGCAGGTGTGCCTGCCCATAGGAGCACGGTTGGAATTAGATGATTTTTAAGGTCCCTTGTAACACAAACCATTCTATGATTCTATGATAATGGTGGTTAAACTCTAGCAAGAAGGTCAGAGCCTGTAAACGTAATACTCCCAGTTGTCTGAAAAATGCCTCTTTTGCTTTTTCCTGATGATGTGGCGTATAGCAGACACATCACAATGTTGTCTACTTTGATTGGCCCACTAATCCTGACCCATAATCTATTAGCTGGCTCAAGACCCGTTGCTGGGCAGAGCACCGTTTGCTCCCACTGGTCTTACACACAGAATGCAACTCCCTCCCCTTGCCCTGCTACCAGGACACTGACCTATGCTTTAAGTGCAGATCTGTTAGTAGAGGAGGAGCCGTTTGCTACAAGCCACAGACTTCCAGCCTTCGGGAGAGTCTCCATTTCCCTATGATCAAACAGAGACTGCCTAGTCCTTTTCTAGCACACATCAGGCTCTTGTGCCTGCAGAGCGTCAGAGAAGATCCAGTCCAACTTTATCTCGTTGTATCTGATGGTGCAAAGTCTGCTGACCTATTCCTTTAGTTCCTTAAATTGGCAACAGAAAACCTCTACATCTCCTGCAGAAAAGAACAACTTCCTCAGCTCCTATAAGATGCCCCAGGCATCCCTACAGCCCCAGGGCTTCAGAGATGATCCACAAAGATGGTCAGGGTGTTGGAGAACCTACCCTATGAGAACAGACTGAGAGAGTTGGGGTTGTTGAGTCTGGGGAAGAAAAAGCTCTGGAAAGACCTCATAGCAGCCTCTCAGTAATTACAGGGAGACTACTGGAAAGAAGGGGATGAAATCTTTAACAGGGAGTGTAGTGATAGAATGAGGGGTAACAGCTTTAAACTGAAAGAGGGTAGATTTAGATTAGATATTACGAAGAAATTCTCCCTAAGTGGGTAGCAAGGCAGTGACACAGGTTGCCCAGAGAAGTTGTGGATGTCACCTCCCTGGAAGTCTTCAAGGTCAAGTTGAACGGGGCTTTGAGCAACCTGGTCTAGTGGGAAGTGTCCCTGTCCATGGCAGGGGAGGTTGGAACTAGAAGATCTTTAAGGTCTTTTCCAACCCAAAGCATTCTGGTTCTATGATTCTCTGCTAGGAATAGTTACCCCTGCAGGCACTGGGCTCTGTGCCCCATAGCATCCGTTTTGTTCTGCACACAAACACAGCCTTCAGCAAAGTCTCCAGCCCTCTTCTGTGCACTTTTCTTCATGCTGCTGAGCCTGCTAGCCCAACAGCACCTATCAAGGGCTCTTCCCAGTTCCTGCACCAAGAGTACCCAACCTTACCTAACCAATAATTTAACCAATAATTTAAATTCACAGCAGTCCAAATATCTAGCACATTTAAGGGAATTTTCAACTTGATCACCTTAGACAAAAGCATAAAAAATGCAACAATAACACAGAAAGGGAAAAGTCTGGGTGTTAAACTGGTTATAACAAAAGCAGATATCAAAAGTTCCTGATGTTTAGACAGTTTATCCCTCCATTTTCTTTAGGGGAAATTCTGGCTCAAGGGGCTGGCCACTCATTCCTGACAGGTCTAGCAGGTTTGCCTCCATTCTGCCAGTACACCAGTGTCCATGAGGCTGGGTTACACACCAAACTACTCAAGTGACCTGGGTTAAAAGGAACCCTGTGGGATGGGGCTATTTTTAGTGCAAATCATTTCACTGATTTGGTATATAATTATGTCAGCACAGCTGAGCTGCTCTGGGAGGCACAAACCCTGGCAAAGAAGGATGAGAAGGAGGTTAGTGAAGGGAACTTACCTTGAAATTACTACTTTCATTTATTCTTGTTTCATAAGAAAACTCTCAGTCCCATTTTACTTGTACAATGCCCAGTTCAATACCCACCCCAAACTGATGACAGAATTCTATCGAAAAAATGCAGAGAAATGAAGGAGACAGTGCAGCTGGAAACACTAAGGTATCCCGTTCTCATGCTATCCCTGAAGGTTCTTCCATGTTCACTCGCTCTGTAAAAGCTCAGCACCTTTCATGGTGCTTGTCACATCTACCTTAAAGAGTGCACGTGAATTATACTCACTGCTCACAAAGCATTTGGTGCTCAGTATATATATAAACCAACAAAGTCTATTCTCTACATTCTTTTTCATTTTGCACCAATTATTCTGACAAAGAGATATGGGAAACATTCCCATGGAAGAAGGCTAATCTCCAAGGACTACAAGAGTGTAACTAAAGAAAAACGAGCTGTGGTTGTATAATCATTCAAATTAAACAGCAGAGTTTAAAGCAGCTTATTCAACATCATAATTAAGGAATCTACTTGGAAGAAAAGAATATAAACTGAAAATGAGGCAGTAAACTGGCACTTAGTTATACCATTGAAATAAAAGCAAGAAAGATAGTGCCAGAAAAGTTGTGCTAACAAATGATGTAAGGAAACTCTAAAATTCTGCAGCCTTACAAATAATTAATTTCTGAATCCAAAATCTTATGTCTCCAAGTCAGGGCACCTTTTAGGCCCAGTCTGGCAAATATTACCAGCTCTTATTTTCACTCCAAAACACACACATATTCCTGCAAGAGATTGTTCTCTGATTAGGACTGAGTTTAGAGACTAAACTGGTTTTCAAAAGGATGCTTTGTACAAAGCACCTCACATAAATGGTATGTGCAGGCTGGTTTCCACGGCAGCCAGCTTTTCTCAGATATTGCATGAGAGGTATTACAGATGAGTTTCTCATCAATTTAGAAACTGAGGGCATAAGAGACGAGGAAAAGAGAGCAGAACTACCCTGTACCAAACCAAGGGAGAACACTTTCAGTTAATCTCCCTCTGACATGCAGACACACACAGGGCACCATCCATACCATGTGCCTCACTCACAGTCCTAGGACTGAGGAAGACAAGGATGCAACAGATGTTCAGGCCACACTGTACCTGTGCAAAGCCCCAGGACTGTGGTTCCTGCTGCTGTATGATAATACTTCTAATATTCTGCATTTCAGAGCTTTCCATACTGAAACACAGCGCTTTGCGT
>NW_009701905.1:4035-7602 GCF_000703405.1 Apaloderma vittatum
TTCCTAGGTGCAAACCACCACCATGTGCATCTCTGTGAGTCTGAGCGGCTTCGTCGTGCTGGGCTGCTTGTTCGCGCCCAAGGTGCACATCATCCTCTTCCAGCCCCAGAAGAACGTGGTCACTCATAGGCTCCATCTCAACAGGTTCAGTGTCAGTGGGACCGGGACCAACTACTCCCAGTGTAAGTAACAAAACTGCAGCTTTTTCATAAGGATATGGGTTTGCAGTGAGTTTGGGTAAAAACAAAATGATATTTTCACCAGCAAAAAGACCTTTATAGGCTCAACAATGTACCCCATGGAAGCATCACTTTGATTGTTTCTAGAGAGTAAAACTCTTCTCTCTCCCATGGGAATCAGCTCAGAGCCTGCTCTGAAGCTCACCGAAGTCAACAGAAAGCTTTGGCCGGGCTCTGACTCCAGCCCAATGCACAAAGCAAGTAGAGCCTGTCGCTTGCTCTCACTCGCGCAGCAGGGACAAGAACAGATAGCCCTGGAGTATTCCTGTCTTAAAGACAGGCCAACAGGACCTGGGCCACACGCAGTGTGCTCTCAAAGGCTGCTATCATACGCATTATAAGACAAGGCTCCAAGTCTGCAGTGAACACATACAAGGGATGCCATAAACTGTATCTGTGTTGTAAGTGCCACAGCAGGAGAAGCAATACTGGTTGCTCTGCCTCTCTCCTTTCCTTCAGATTTAGTCTCTTCAGCCTAAGCAAATTCACATCTATGATCTTGTTTTGAGGCTGTGTGAGATGCGCAGAGATTTTTTTTTTATTTGAAAAGAAAAAAAAAGTATCTCCTGTATGCTTGCTGGTTTTGGAGTTCTTCCTGTCAAGCTTAACTAGTCAAGGATGGGAGCACAGAGTACCTTGGTTACAGAGCTCTGTGGACAGCAAGTCTAAACTGGAAAAATAATTGAAAAAGCACACTACAGCTCTAAAGTGGCAAGGAGTAAGAAACAGAGGAAAGGGGGGACACAGAGCAAGGCTTCCTTGGAACTTCACACTAACCTAGCCTCAGGCTTTTGAGTACCACCTAAATTTCAAAATTGGCTTGAAACCTTTGGCACTTCAGATTTCAAACTAAATGTAGAGGGAACTTGGGACTGTGCTGTGTATCACATTGACAGGGATTAGGAGGAAAAGGGGTTCCAGCCATCTCTGGCTCTCCCACCTCAAATGGTACCATGCATCAATGCCCAGAGTCCCTTAAAAAGACATCAGCCATGTGAGTATACATGTCCCCCATGTCAGCAGAGTTGAGACTGCATCCAGCCCTGACACAAGAAACCAAAACTCCTTGCTATTTTGGAAAACTTAAAGCAAAAGAGATGAGGAAGCCCTAAGTGCCCAAAGTGCACTCTCAAAAGCCCAATGGATTTCAATAACCTTTAGAAGTTTGGTCATTTGATGAAATGTTGAGTCCCTTGAGATTATTTTCATTACTTATGAATTTTGTTTAAGTTGCCTTTCCAAGTTTTTTAATTCTCCCATACCATGGAATAAACTTAGGCAGGAACCATTTTGATTCACGGATACTTTTGTACAGGATTGCACTTTTTAATTTGGTATTTTATTATAAATACTGGATAATGCATGTGTGTACACAGGCATGTATGTAACTGAAGGATACCCTCAATGCACATCTTTACATTAAAACCTACCTTTTAGCTTTAAGACATTAAGTGTAAAAATACATACTTATAATCTCTTGCTGCTACACTGTTTAGAAAGGTGGCTGCAGTTACTTACTTTTACTGCTTACACTTCACTGAGCAATGACTGCTTGTTTTTGTTGGTCTTTCTGGACTATGGCAAGATATGGTCCTGGAAGTAGGACTAAGATATCCACAACACACAGAGGAAAAAGCCCTATTTTTTTCCATCTAGGTCAATAATTTAGGAAAATAACACTGGGAATTCACTTTCTATCACAGTGCCAATATTTTTATGAAGGAAAATTTTCCCTTACTGCTTTCCATTTATTTGTAAATTATTTTAAATACTTTTTCTTTTTTTCTATTCTTAATTGTTTAGTCATTTGTAAACCTCTAAAAAGGTTGTCATCCAAACTGATTCTAATCCATGTCTAAAATATTCCTCTTATCAGTCCTGGGGCTGCCAGCTTGTTTTTATTTTGGTCTCGATAGAGTTATCATCAGTCAGAAACTGATATGAGACTGATCAAAATTAGCTCCAGGGCATCCTAGTAACAACATCTAAAAAGCCAGTTCTTGTTCATAATCAGAGCTTTAGAGGACAGGAATACCCAAGGTGCTCGAATGGGCAGTGTGCTTCCTACCTCCATGGATTCCAGCCTCCATAGCATCTCAGGGCTGCCACCACTTCTTCACTCCATCAGTCATTAATGCCATGAGCATAGCAGGTCATGAACAGTGAGCGACTCTCACACGGTTTTTAACACAGTTCCCTGAACCATGAGAACTGGTCAAGCACTATGAAAAAAAAGTGACACCCGTGATGCTCTTGGGCAGCGTTAAGTGTTAGCTCCAAACACATATCACAGTAAAAGCAGTGGAGCAAGGGCCAGAGTCAGTGGTCGGCTGCACAAGCTGCAGTGTGGTGATGGTCCTGAGAGATGAGCTGAGCACCTCACGTGCTTATCTGAACACAGCTCCTCTTCTTTGTTACATGCTCTGCAGAAAGCAAGTAGGGGTGAACGATTGACTGCTAAGGAGACATCTTTTAGAGGCATGGAGCTTTAATCATTTTCGTAGCTGAAGATGTTGATCCGAGCTGAGGAGAGGCAGGATATAGGTGCACTTAGGTGTGTGACGTGCCTGAAATATATCTGTACACATTTATTTGAATCTGGGAATTCATGTTTGGCAGACTGCCTAAGTTCTACTTCCCCTGCAGTGTTCCTACTGTTGGAATGTTCCCCAGTTTTCCCGTGGCCTCTTTTGTGGGCTTGGCAGAGATAGTTCCCTAAGGTAGGAGGTCAGCATTCATAAAACCTCCCAGAGAGCTTGACTGATTTACGCACCTACATGATTCAGGTGGCACTTTTACACCCAGAAGGTGTCATTCATCCAAGTTATGCCCACATGGAGAGTTGCACACAGATGTGTGCCCCTTCAGTTGTCATCCACAGGGGCAGAAAAAGGATTGAAGCTGCCCTTTATAGCCAGGTTGATGAATTTTCAAAGAATTTATTTTTCCAGTCCTTGCTCCAAACTAGTCTTGATATATGGCATTTATATATAGCATTTATTGTGATGTTCCTGACTGTGTAGGCATGCTGTAAGGTGCCCACAGCAATGCTGGGCTCTTGCATGTTACCTCTGGTTCTTTGCTTTGCATTACCAAAGCAAAATGAAGGACTGCCAGGAAAGAGGACATCAAAAGCATAAATTGCAGCCAAATCAAGACTTCTGATCATGCCACACGTGTTTGTCTTGGCCTCAGCACATGGCAAAATGGACCTGAAGTGTCTCTAGCAGATCCAGCAATATCTTAGGAACCCCTTTGGCTGCTGCTGTAAGACATGGCATGAAACCCAGAACCCTGCAGGGGCAAAGACTAACATTGCTGAGGTCTG
>NW_009701905.1:7619-13637 GCF_000703405.1 Apaloderma vittatum
GAAAAGCAAGATCTTCTGTTCAGTCTCAGAGAGAGCTGGATATTCATTGTGAACACTTTACTCCACGCAGCAAAATTAATAACTGCCTCCCAACACTGCAAGAGAGGTACACACCATGGAGAAACCCTGGGAACTCAGAAGGCAAGGCTGCTCATTTCTCGCCTACCACCATACTTCTCTGACATTCTCCTGACTCAGTTACTATAGTATTTGAGCTATTCATGTTCTTTAAAATGTTGGACTTCAAAAAAACCCTGAAGGTGAAAAGTTCTGAGTGGGTGACTGATGTTCAGAGAAACAAAATGATTTTGCCTGCAGTCATACTGCAGTAGAACAGCGGTTGGAATCAGGTCTGCTCCGCAGTACTGGTTTTCTATTTGCCAACTATAAGTAGAAATAAAAACAACAATAAAAATGTCGGCTCAATGTGCTAGAGTTACTACATGCAGTTAAAACTTGAATGCAAAACCTGATAGTCCATTTTAACAAAATCAAAGGCATGATGCCGTATGTCTTATTACCTAAAAACAGCAGGTTTTAGATATGTAACTTACAAGACATATCCAGGTTATGAGAGATCAAACTCCATCTACCTAATTCAGAGCAGAGGTTCATTCTGAGCTCCCCTATTTATCAGGAATACGTCCTGCCTTCTGAGTAGTATGTTACTCCAGCAGGTGCCTCTCAATTTCTCCTGTTAAAGTAGTTCTATTTTCCATTTCTATTTCCATAGTAAATGAAAGAATTAGAAGTATTAGCTGATTTGAAGAAAGAATTATTTGTTCTAAAAATGATGCTGAACATCTTTAAAGAACCAATCTGCAGCTGAGAGTGTAGCCAGCATCAGTTTTGGAAGATTGAGCATGCCCTTGTCAGCTGCATAAATTGCTTTTTACACTGGATGATTGAGTTTACTAAGTCATTGCTTGCCGTGTGTTTTCTTTGATGAAGGCATCACATTTCCCTGGGTCACTGTTATCGTTAACCTAATGTATCTTTCAAAAAGCAGCTTTATGGTGCCGTAAGCAGAGATATCACAGAGTATCTGAAAACACATTCCTAATGCCAAATGGATAATTTTAACAAAGATGGACAAATAAGGTTGTTTTTAAGTTAAAATAAACAAGTCTTCAGCAAAATAGTAATACATCCTGCAGTCAAAATACAAATACATTTAGAAACACATTCGGACTCAGATTCAATTGTCATATCACTGGAGCGATGAAAACCTGTGGTATGAAGTACTAGGCTATCAGAACCTGGCCCTGACCACTGGATGTGTGTTGAATCCTGATCCAGAGCTCCTAGAAGCGAAGGTTTGTAAGGCCAGAATATATTCTGTAATCAGGCGAGAAATATTCTTGCTTTCAAATTGAAATATTCAAAAATTTCTTCGCTCAATTCAGTACGTATCTTGAATTCTTTTTTTCTTTTTTTTTTGTAGTTAAAGATCAAAACACAGTCCTAGTGTGCAGACGTGAATTCTCTCCTGGATTTAAAAATACATATATTTTACTTCAGGAATGTCCACTCCAATTATGCAAAAGCTCATATGATAAGATTTAAAGGTCCACTTCTTATTCTATGGGGTTATATTAGCACCACTCTAGCCATATTAACTCATGTTACTATTCAAAGCACTATAAAATGGGATCCAGTGGTGCAGAATTATCAGGAAAAAAATTTAATGTATTTTATTCAGGCATTTCTTGGGAAGCTTAGTCACCTTAAGTGCTTTCCATGAACAGCAAAGAGAAATCAAATTCCTTCAGAGGATGCTTCATCCTCAGATCTGAATTGCCTTATAGAGGGCCAAGCAGTACCTCCATCAGATCTGCTGCTGACACAGTCACACACAGTGACTTGTCACGGGGCATCCTTAAATTGGGTGAGATAGTCCAGATCAACACATAGTCTAATCCCGTGGTTTTTTGCCGCCCTGAAGTCAGTTGATTTTCTCCTCTCTTTCTCTTTCAGCATCTGCTAGTATGTACGTACCAACTGTCTGCAATGGAAGGGAAGTTTTGGACTCCACCACCTCATCTCTGTGATTGTGACTTGCAGTTCCGTTTTTGAGTTTTTAGACTGTTAGGTGAAATTTTGCACATGTTGTGCAGTCCGGAAAACACCAGAAAACAAAAGAAATCAAAACAAAACTAGTACCTTTTTTTAGAAACAGTGTAATAAATTATTTTTGAGGATTGTACAGTATATAGTGATGTTCTGGAACTTTTTAGACTGATTTTAGCACTTCTGTTGTTAACGGTTGTAAGGGACATGTAAATAACCATGGTTCACAATGTGCATAGTCCTGCAGTAAGGAAGTGATTTGCTGCAAGCACAGTTGCAATGTTAGGTGACTTCTTTCCTACGAAATTTTTTGTAGCTCCTTGTGTAATTAACTTAGACTGCATTTCTATGTAGTATATTACAGTTACCTTACGTGTAACAGATCGGTTTTCTCAGCACAAAGCAGTATTAATGTAAAGGCATCGATAATAAAAAGATAAAAGTTTTTCAGCATGGTTTCACTTTTGTTTCTTCCTCCCTCAAGGTCATTTGAATTCTCTCAATATTAGGATAGGTAAAAAGGATAAAAAGTCTGCAGTCCTAGTATGTGTACACACGTATTTGTGCGAGGGTGCATGCCTGTGCTACAAAACCCATATCACATAATATGTGTGTACGTGAATGCGCTGTTAAGGTCAAGTATAAATTCACTGTCCTTAAAAAAATGCACATTATTAAAGCATCTCAAGTGCTCTTTTTGTGTTAAAATGTAGGATAATTTTCAAAAGTGAAGATGTCTACTTGCACCTCAACGAGACATTGACCAAAAAAATTTTGATTCCTTGGTCACTTACTTGTCATGGCTAAATGCTGTCACACACACAATAGATTGCTAGTGGATCAAAACCAAAGAGATTTTAGGCTATACTGGCAAAGACATGGAAGAAAATCTGTCAGAAAATTAACTAAGCCCGTTTTATAATTCCAGCCAAACCAAGCTGGTTCAGCTGGTCTGCATCGACAGTGCCATGAAAGGTAATTGGAGCACCGCAGAAGCAGAGACTAAAAAAAGACAAAAAAGAGCCATCCAAGAGACATTTACACACATCTCTGGAGTGACCTTTACATTCAAACCAAACAATTCAAGATGCACATACCGCCGCTTAAACAACTGCAAAATACTTTTAAAGTTTGGCTTTTATATTTGTGCTCTTAAAGCCATCCTCACCCTATTGAAAAAGTCTGAAATCCTCCCTCCTGCCAGGTCCAAAGCAAACACATGCACCTTTGATTAATGTGTCTGGGCATATTTACCTAAGGGCTTGTTCCCGTTGATCTCATTCCGGCTGAGGTCAATAACAAAATTCTCATTGACTTCAAAGGCAACACCACTGAGGCTTGAAAGGCAGGCACTACAGATGCTTACTGTTGGATGTACAAGTTCTCTAGAGCCCACTTCTCTCGCACTTGCAGACACTTTTACACATTTCTGGAAAGGTGGAAGTCCTTAAGGCTGAACTGGCAAAGGAAGTAGCTGTTATTTTGAATGCAAAACTTAGTGATGCAGGTTCTTAAAATTCCTACACAGGCAGATGCATTTTTTTTTTATTCAATGTCTGCATGTCCCCCAGCAAAGATCTCTTGTTGTCTACACTTCCATGACTGGCTACTCAGGCAGCTATTTAAGTCTTTGCATCCTGGATCTGTATAGTACAAAAATCCCTGTGAATTTCCCTAAAATAGCCATTGCTCAGCCCACATTACATGCAGAGCCCTGCACTCAACTTCTTTCTCTCCACAAGCTCTGGACTGCCTCAGGTTTTGGGCTTGATTCCCACAGAGGTCAAGCTTTGATGGGTTGGGAGTCTTGCTTTCTAAATCAAGACCCCTTAAAGCATCTCAAGCTGGGCACCTACACTCATTTGAATTTTATGTGCTCTTTTGTGTCTTAAGAGGCTGTTCACAGTAATGTAAAGGGTCGGAATTTCTGAATATAATGTTGACATCGCTGCATCTACATTATCTTTATGGAACTCCTAAAAATGCCTAAACTAGTGAAAATTTCTTCTCCATTTTTAAATAAAACAAAAATCAGGGTCAAATCCACTTCACCTAACATTCATTGTCTATAGTACAAATAGCTACACATGAGATTGTCAGCCTCTTCTCCTTTGTACTTAGTGAAGGGAGCACAACTCCCCAGGCTCATCTCAGACTGCTAGTTTAGGCTGCGATGAATCTCTCCAAACAAATGTTAGCACAGCTTGCTCAGATCACAAGGTGTGCACTGAAAATAAAGGCATTTCATCAGATGAATTCCACTCCTAAAATCTAAATTGGCATCACTGAAGCTAATTTATAGCAGATGAGGATCTTACTGTCCCAGAGTTTTCATTCATTTCAATAGCACTATAGAGAAAATGACCCAATGTCTGTGTCTGAACATGTGTTACGAATACTAAGGTGCTCGAAAGCCACTTGCATGCGAATCTTTCATACAAAACAAAAAAAATAAAGAAACAACAAAAAATAGAAACCAAAAAAAAACCCCTAAACAAGTAGATCTCTGGAGTTCCAGCCCCTCTGAACATTCCAGACATCTTAGTACTGTACTTGTTTTTGTCCTGAAAGCTTCTCACTACTTTATATTGGATGTCCAAGGATGCAGATTACCTGGTATTGTCTGATGATTCAAGTAACCCAGTTTCAAAACAGCAAAACAAAAAGGAAAATGTCAATGTCTAGCAGAAGCTTTGCACACCACACTGGCATGAAAATCTCATTTTTATTTTTTTGTACTCTCATCTCACTTCATCTCACTTTGAGATTCTAGTTTCTCTATGTAAAACAGTTCATATTTTTTGTTCCCATTTGTGTAAAACCTGGCTTTAGAGAATAAAGCCGATTTCTTTGTTGCTCCCACCATATATAAAGATTTGAATAATTCACATCAAAGCAGAGTGGATCCAGTCATGGTTCCTCACATGGTGGATGGGAGCCCCAAGAATCTTGGCTGGGAGCTCATTGCTCTGAGCCCTGCATGCAGCCAACATGGGCAAATGCTGGGAACGAGCAAGGTTTAACCCAGCATGTCTGGTGCCTTACTGGAGGCTGCAGAAAAGATTAGCCTTTCATTCAGAGGCCATAACTTCATAGTACCTTATCTCTCTGAGACAAATCAGGAGTGCAGAAAGGTTTGTGAAAAACTGATCACTTTGTATTTACTGGCTGAGCAGAGAAATGAGAATCAAAAAATCATTGCTGGGCAGTCTGAAACGAGCAAGGCTTTTGGGGTTTTTTTGGTTGTTTTGTTTTTGGTTTTTTGTAGGAGAGGTGTTTCTTTTTTAAGCCTTAAGTGAAGTTTGAAAGCAAAAAAAAATCCATCACGGTAAAGCAAAACATTTTATTTTGTCTTCAAGTAGTTGTGTTTCCCGAATTAATTGAACACAATTGGTTTTAGTCATAGTCAAAGAAAATTCAAAAGGAAATGTCTTTTCACGTTGAAAAACTCTAGCACTTGTTTCAAAATGATCAAAATGTATTTAAAAATATCGTGTTCTAGTGAATGAAAGAAAATCCCTATCAAATATCCAAAATATCCTGGCTCCACTCAAAAGTCTCAGCTCTGGTTTAAAGAGATTTCTGCTGCAATCCTTTACCCAGTCAGTCTACTTAGAGCAAGGGGGATCAAAACAAACCCCTAACTCAACACTAAACTTAGTCTAATTTCCACGATGTCATTGCCTACTCATTAATGCTTGAGGTCTGCAAAATGCAAGGCAGAAGCTGTTTATCCAAAGCCAACCTCAAAGCTTGTCAGCAACTTCAGCAAAACTGAGTTTTGTCACTGCAAGAGGAAAAGCAGCCAAGGCCAGGCTGGGCTGCTCTTGCAATAGGAAGTGCATGGGTGGAAAGCAAAGGCTGAGGGAGATGTGGGGTGTCAATTTTATTTCTCCTGACTCTAAGAAAAAGGTGAGGTCAGAAGGGGCCTGTCTCTCCCCAGCAGTG
>NW_009701905.1:13668-23261 GCF_000703405.1 Apaloderma vittatum
ACACACCAACCCCTCCTGCAGAGGCAACAGCGGCAAGTCAGATAACCACTGCCTGCAACCAGCTGAAAAAAAGAGCATGTTACCCCTAAAGAGAGTGACTTCCAGGTACATTGACATTTTAAATGTGGAAGGATGTAAGGATACGAGTGGGCTGTATATAACTCCAAAGCTCTAAGAGGTCACTCTTATGTGCCTTTTAGTCAAGCAAAAGCACATCCACATAACCTCTCTTTGGCTTTTAGGTGGTGTTATAGAAGCAGCCCCACAGTACATGGGATCGTAGAGTTTTCTTTCAGATGAGACCCAGCCCATCCACAGAAATAACGAAAATATGGTGAAAGCTTATGATCAACTCATTTCTGTCTCCCTTGTTGCTGATGCATGTATTCAGTGTGGGCACAACCAGCCATGTGGCTGGGGATGTTAGCATATGTTGTGACACACACTGTGTATTTCAGGATGAGCTTGACCTCCTTTAACTGGCGTTCCTACCTCATTACGTGCTTACCAAAGCAGCACAGTTCACAAGCATTCAAAAGCAGCAAGAAATAAAAAGAAGGGGGCCGGTTAGCTCAGTGGTTTAAGCGCAGTGCTGACAACAATGACAACACCGAGGTTGCGGGTTCGATTCCCGCTCGGTCCCCATGTGTTGCCAGGACTAGTCAAGAGGTGGCGTCCCTGCCCATGACAGGGAGGTTGGACTAGATGATCTCTAAGGTCCCTTCCAGTCTAGGCCATTCTATGAATTCTATGAATTCTATGAATAAGTACACAAGGGAAAAGACTAAGAGAGAACATGACCAAAGTAGAACTTCCCAAGATTTCCCTTGAGGATATCATTCCCTGTTACATTGCCTAGAACAGCTATATAAGGCCTCCATGCTTCATGATGTAGATCATTCAGCAGCATTTCCTGCTCGGAAGAAATGTCACCCCCATTGTTGTGTCAGCACAAGTTGTAGCTGCTTTTACTTTTACATTGAAGCATTTATGTTGGTTGCTGCTGGAGAAGAGTCAACTACCATTAGCTCCTAAATGGCAACATCTGTTTCTATCTTGTCTGATTATAATTATAATAGGTACTACTGGCTCTGGCAAGACAGACAAACCAGAAGTTGCAAACTTTCCCCTTTACTAACAAGCAAATAGTCAAATAGTCAAATACTTTCTCTGAACAATCATAGAATCATGAAATGGCATAGGCTGGAAGGGACCTTAGAGATCATCTAGTCCAACTTCCCTGTCATGAGCAGGGGTGCCTCAAAGATGACAGCTCCTTGAAGTGACTGAGTAACTTCCCATTGTGGCTCTGAGACACTTAATTTTCCCCAAACCTGACTCTTAATCGTATTATATATTACGGACATCAACCAACATAATCAGAGCTGAGACAGAATACATTCTTTGCTTATTTCCCCCCTAGCAAGCACTGTCAAAGCTGAGACGATTACATTCTTCTAATTTGCCAATAATTTATACAGATACACCACTAAAATGTGCTTAATGCTCAAAGAAATTTGGTTGCTTGAGTCCACATTTCAAAGAAAAGCATGCAAATGCAGCAATAAAATGCATTCCATTTAATCAAGTGAACACATAACAGATTGATTCACATTGCTTTATGGCATCAAATAACAGTTTCTGATGTGATTCCATGTGGGAGGTTGCTGTAAGTATATTTTGGCTGAGTACTAGAAGAGGTCACAGACAGCTGATTTTTTAACGAAGTGTTAAAGGCTTCCAAAATTTGCCTTTTATGGGAAAATGGAAACTTCCCCTCCCTACCATATCTGTAACAGAAAGAAAAGGATAGCAGAAGTCAGCTAAAATATGTGAGGTTTCCCTTGCTTAACTGTTGGAAAATGCAGTTTTCACATTTTAAGTTAAATAAAGTCTACAGTATTGGTTTGTATTCCACTATGTTAGCACTGCACCAGATACGCTATTAGCTTGCCTGGACGAACTTTCAACGATATAATGACAAATCATTTGGAAGTAGAGCTGAAAAGGGTCATACAGCAAAGTCTGTCAGAGCTTACAAAAAAAAATCCACTCTCTACATTGTCTGGAAAATAAAAAGGAAAGAGAAGGGAATCAAACAAACCCTCTGTGGTGTTAAGTTAAATTAAATACAGGTCATAAAAATTAAGGCATTTTGACATTACAGAGATATGGGTCCAGTGATGAAAGAAAAGAATGGTGTACTGGAGAATGAACTGCAATTATGGCTTGGAAAACACATGGAGAGAGAAGGGAGAAAAATAAAGGAGATGTAGACAGATGCAACTTGATGGCAGTGAAAAGCTCTAGCCACCTCTGCAGATCTACAATGTTCAGGAAAGGCTACAGTTCCACCAAATATCTCAGGTTCAAAATTTCAAATATATTTTCACTTTATTTTACGAATGCCCATCAGATATATATCTTTGATGCTACAGCACACTAGTTGAATAAAAATCAACAACAAAAAAACCCTCTTCATAAAAGATCCAAGAAGTGAAATCCCAATGCCATAACCATTTACTCCGTGAGCATATAATCTTTGACAACCATATATAAATGACATCATGACAACAAATACAATGTACAACAGTTAAGTGTGCAATGGTACAAAATATACAAAAAGGAATGTGTATTTAATATACATTCAACAATACCCCATAAAAATCTTTGTTGGGAAAGTGAAGTGCCTTTTCAAGAACAACAAAAAATGTACACCACTTCAGTTAAGATGCCTGAAGTATCTCCCATCCAAAGATTAAAGCCTGTGTCCTTTGACTGGAGATATAAAGTAACTGAGCAGAATTTTTCCCTCAAGAAAAAAAATCTAAACTTCATAAAATTTTTGTCCACATCTATAATATAATAAAATATTTAGAGTGCAGAAAATTCAGTTTAATTTAAATTTCACTTAAAAGTGGGCCCTCTCCTATTGATAGATCTAGCTCAGTCATATAAAATCAAAAATCTGTATTCCTTATAGTAAAAAGACGATTTCTGCCCATGTGTCTTTTCTGGCTTTGATGCATTCCACAATACACACAATTCTGCTATAATGGAAATACAAGTCTGATCAGAGGTCAATACAAGAACTGTTCCTCATTTTGTCCTGGCTCTATACAAGTCTTGCATAATTTTACTCAAATATTTTTTGCCTAAGTTTCAGATTTCTTTGAGTTCGACCTCAATGGGAATTTCAGGAAATTATTACAATGGATATTATGAAGATCACATGCTTATAATGTGGCAGATTTTGTGAAAAAATAAAACAACCTAGCCTCCAAGGCAACGTTTTGTGCCCTTCTTCCAAAGCAGGTACTCACATTGACAGCAAAAACCACTGAGATGCTGACCTGTGCAAGCACGTAACCCTCGCTCAGCTCTGCTGGGCATCCATCCTCGTTCCCTGCGTGGGTCCAGCAATAAGGTTTGCCAAGTGTTTCTAATAAGCCTCCTGACTGACAAGGCTGACCCCTGACTTCCAGAAGCTGAGATTCTTGCTTTACCTCCAGAGTTTGGGCTTTGTTGGTTTGCAGCCCAGGGAAAGGTGACATATTGGCAGCCCGAGGGAGGGTGATGAAACTACCAATGACCTCTCTTGAAAGGACAAGCTTCCACTGAGAGGGACAAGTGCAACTTTCACTGTAGGTATCACTGTCCTTCTTTTAATAGAATTTGAGCCTGCTACTGCCTACAAACTCATGGGCCCAGACCTACAACTCATATAACAGCAGTTAACACATTTAAAGTTAATAGCACCAGGTGTTACCCCAACCCCGATGGCCATGACTTAGGCTTCAGAATGGGTTCAACTTGCAGGTGCAACACCATGCCTCTTGTATTAGAGGACTTCACAGACCATCCAGCCCTTCAAAACATTAAAATCAAAGGTATTTTCCAAAGTTCAAAACTCACCTGAGGCTCATTCTGAGTACCATTCGTAATTTTGATTTTAAGAGAGACTCATAGTTATGCTACTAAAGGACAATATACAGCCTTTGCAGAGGTTTCAGGCCTCTCTGAAAATCATTTCTTACGAATATGCGTAGAGGGAGTGATAGGAAATGAAAGGTACCTATAAACCATATGGCACGCCTATGCAATGCCCAGGTGAAAGCAAAAAAATTCATGTTATTTGCAGTATGTATATCTCTTCCTGAGTTGAATTTCATTCCCAGTATGGAATCCAAGTGTCTGCTTTCTTTTTTTGGCAAGGTACTCAATCACACGGTAAGGCAATCCAATTTTCTGGTTTGCTTCCTGTCTTCTTTCCTCCTAAATGGCCAAGCTTTTCTCACCAAGATCACCACTACAATGTGTGCCAGAATATGTTTAAAATATGGTCCTGTAAAAATAGAAATTAGGTTTGTTTCTTTGAAGGCAGCATTAATTCTTCATATATTCTGGGATCTTGAAGATTTCAACTGAACAGATTCAAAATGATCTTCCTTTTCCTGCAATAGAACAGACAAGTACCCATCAACTGGGATTCCTCAAAATCACTCCAAGAGTTACTACAGTAATTTCTTCTCTTATATCTCTTATATAATTTCTTAAAATTTCTTCTCTTATATCTCCAGAGCAGCCTTTGCCAAAGACTTCACTTTAATACTATCACAGTCATTATGTGCACAGTTTGACCCTTTATTGTTTAATAACACTACTAATTCTGTAAAAAAAAAGTGGAAAATCCATACAATTATGCCATATGTATTGTTCATGGTAATTACTTTAGAGGATATACGGAAAATTTACATTTCATGCTCCTAGTATAGGGCAGGTAGTCAGAGCTGGGGAACTGCAAAGTAGTTATATCTGCAGTTATTATTACTTATTAACGTGTTTCCTACAATAAATAACACACTTGGAGCAAAGTCTGTGAACACCACTGCCTGACCCCTGGCTTCCCATCCCCACTCTTCCTCTGGGAGATCCACAGGACAAAAAGGGCCTACAAATCCTCTGTCAACTTAAAAATGAGGGCTAGAGGGTTGAGTTTTCTTTCTGTTTTTGTTAGCTGGCTGACAGCCTGGGCCATCTGGCCGGCAGACATCAGGGTGCGAGGTGCAGACAGGGTGCGAGGTGCAGACATAGGCACTACTGCCAACAACCCAATGCTCCATGCAGACGCAATGAATGAAGGAGCCCTAATTACTACTCACTAGAGATTGCTGATTATCGTCTTGTGTACCTACCTTTTAGACTTGTTGATGTACACACACAGTTTGGAAACTGTGTTAAATTAACCTCACGAACTGATCTTTTAAAGTCATTTCACTCAGATCAGGACAGCCTAGTGCAGACATGGGAAAAAGCAGGGGAGAAAATCATCCTACGCTAGCCTACTTCGTGTTCTGAAGGGCCTGGTATTGTGCTGGAGACAACAGATGGAACTAGAACAGTCTCCAGTCTGAAGTGGTTTCATAATTCTTCAACTTCTATATTCTCATTAAAAATAACAGTCATTTCTTTCTATATTATAGGTCTAGCCCTTAATTCCTTGGGTACTCAAAACCACTACTGGCTTCATGAGACATTTTGCTTCATAGAAATTTCAAGCCTCAAGCTTGAACATATAGTTAGGATATTTCAGATTTTTCTTTATCTGGCAGTTTACATTCATTCTCTTTTTCCCCCCTGTTTTCCTCCATATATTTTTTTCTGGATTTTACATGCATATGCAGCAGGAAATGAATTTCCTCATCTTTTGCATAAATGAAAACTGATGCCTATAATATTTGTTTTGGAGAAATATACATTAAACTCCAGTTATCTGCAGGGATACAGGATTCAGATTTCAGAAAGCTAATGAGGTACTGGAAGCTGAGCTTGCCAGCTATGATTATCTAGCAGGAAAAGAGAAACCAGCTTAGAAACATCCGACAGGCTTGTTTAGAAAGGAGAGAATACACAGGGAGTCTGATACAATGGATACAGAAACTTTATAAAACTCTTTTTAAGTCTAAATAGGCATTCAAGTGGTCTAAATACTAAAGTTCTAAAGCTTACTTGAAAAAAAAACCACAAACCAACCCACACTTCGCCCATACTTTCGTCTCTATACTTCTAATCAGAAAGCAGCCAGTGGTTGGTGCTGCAAATGGAGTCAGCAAAGCTTTTACACTCCCCAGGCATAGAGCAAAACATGCCTCTCACCAGCAGCACTGGGCATTACATTCAGCCGCAGCCAGCCAAGCCATTTCACGGACGAAAAATATCATCAGTTCAGTATTTTAAAGCCAGTCCCCATAGGATTTAAAATGGAATCAACTTCCATTTTTGCAACACCATCACAAAATTGGATCTGATTTTACTTTATTTACATTTTCAATATTCTCAATATTGATTTAAGAATTAATATTGAATTTCTGCCCATTTCCACAAGGGATAATATTGATTTTGCAAGACAAATAGTCAGGCTAGGGTCAAGGGGAAGTTCCACATATTAGTTGTGTGATAGTAACTTCTCCTAGGAGGGAGATCTGGGGAGCAGGTAGCATGGAAAAATGACAGCAATCTAATAAAAAGTAAAAGAACAAAGAAAAGAAAAAATAAGGGGGGAAAAAAGGAGCCTCACAGGTTTTATTTACATTGCACTCAATCACAGAGGGAAAAAAAAGGAATACAAGGAAAAAAAATCTCAAAATTCAACATTCTGAATTATTATTTGGACAAGAAAAAAGATCTTTTAAAAAGCCTTCCTGTTTTGAAACAACCCCCTTCAGCAAACTGTTTGAAAGGGAAAATATCATCCACCTTTATCCTGATAATAGTAGATGCTCCAGCTGAAATCCCTTAAAGACAACACTATCCTTCCCATAGACTTCAAGGCATTTGGAATAAAGACCAAAGTGCCTTCAGGATCTACCATGATGCTCTTCTGTTGCTCCTCTCAGAAATGTTCAAAGGACACCAAAGATCTCTGTGCTATGAATTCAGGCATGCAACAATCCACATCACACATTCTGCAGGAAAAAATGCTTTTTACTGTTGCTTAACACTGAAATGGAGGAGGTTGCTGTATTGGGTAACAACAGCCTGTGGCTGATGCTTCTTCTTCAACTGAATCCTATAGCTCTCAAAATTATGAGTCTCAAGGCAGTCATGAAGCCAGCCCAGGTGACCTGCAAGCAGCTGGCTAGTGGCTATGCTCCTAGTGTTGATTTGCTGTTGATTTGCTGTCTCTGAAATCGTACAATAAAGAATGCTACCAAAATCTCTCGGAAGAATAGGGAGCATTTACTCAACACCTTGCAGCATTTCTTATCATTATGTATATTGCGGATTTCAGCAGATCAGCTATGGGCTGGGTGAAGTGTGCATAGGAGGTTGCACAAAGCGGCAAATTAGAATCACAGCCTCATCACATCCAGCAATAAATACAGGTAATAATTGTTTTTTGTATTAATAGTATCAATTACCACTCACCTTCGTTGCCAAGGACTTGAGCTTCCCCAGAAGTGACTGCTTATTTGAATATACTACTTCTTCTTCATTATCTTCTCCTTCCATTATGGCACAGCTGTCAGCAGCTGGTAGCTCGCACTCTTTTGAGTTCGCCGTCATCACTAATTTGGAATACTTATACTCCAGCCTGAAGATATAAAGCCATACAGATATCGATTTTTTTTTTTTTACAAATGTCTCATACTTAAGGATTTTGCAATTTAGATTATCTGCAGTCCTTCCACATAGTTACGTCTGAGGTATTTACTGGAATTTAGATACTCTTCAATCATCAAAAACACATAACTATAACAGTATTAACAATACATCAGACTCCTGCTCTCCAGATTAGTCCTCTATCCCTATAAAAGAGACACGTTTTCCTAAAAGACCACAAGCAGTTTGAGAGGATTTCCTGCATGAAGAAGTGTGACTGGTGTGCTGGTTGGGGCAACACCAGGTCTGACTTCAGACTTGTATCAGAATCTGCATCACACTCCTCTCCATGGAGACTATGGGGGAGAGGAGCAACGCGTAAGTGTGTGGTAGGAGGTAGCAAGAGATGGGGACTGTGATACCAGAGTCTGGATTTGGTGAAGCTGGGTGTGCTATGAGGCGATGAAAGCCCATGGAGGTGCAATCACGTTTTGAAAGTTCATGGAATGAGATTTGAGAAGCAGGGGACAAAAGGGATGGGGAACAGTTGGCATATTTAAAGTGAGAGGCAGAGATCTTTTGGGTGTGTACCAGACATGTCCCAAGGTCAACTTCAAACTCTCAGGGGTTAAAAAGACAGTTCTTGTTGGGCAATTTTACCAGATCGAATTACTGTGGATTTTCTATGCTATCCTCACCAGCATTTTTGATAGCTACTGTCGGTAAAAGAAGCCTCAGCTTGGTGGATTAACAGACTGATCCAACACAGTATTTGTCATCAACATTTTCATAAGATCAGATCCATGAAATGCTTTTCTGTTCACTACATTAAGCTTACGTTTACGTGGAACAGAACTTGCAGTACTTACTTCTGGTTCTTCTTCCAAAAATAGCAGGTCAAGGCTATGAGCAGAACAGCCGTGAAAGCACCAACACCAGCTCCAACTTTTAGCCAAAAATCTACTGTTTCACAAGTGCTGGTCCTTTTTTCTGGCAAGGGCACACCTTTAATGCAATGCTTTGGCTCATTCCATACATACAAGGTTTCCTTTCAGACAGAAAACACCAAAAAGTGAGCTACTTGTAGGAAAAGAGAGGACAATTTAGAGTTAAGAAAACAAACTGTTTTGAGGTAGAAAGGCTGGGCATCTTTTCAATGAAAGTAAACCAAAATATGTACTTTAGGTTTTCAGAATTTAGGTAGAGTCATATTTGCATACTCAGTTGTCCCCTTGATTATGGCTGCAGCTTCAGGAACAGCAAAAATGTTTCTTCTTCCATATTGTTCTTCAGGTGGCACAATACGAGGTTGATCAGTGATTGTGAATGTGTCGTGCCTGCACTGGAACCCTTGATCAACAGGACAATTCTGAACTTTTGAAAGGACTTCCTAATATTTGACTAGAGAAGGCAGCAGCAAAAAAAAATTGGAAGCAAGGAAGGATGAATTTCTCACTCAAATTCTGAATTCTTTCCTAGCCTGATGTTTACGTCTATTAAAGGACTGAAGTCATTTCGGTACTCCACACTTCACCTGCACATATCTGGCCAGGATGAGCCGGCTTTCCTCCAGGAACCACACTGCCACTGGCACAAATATCCCTGGGTCTCAACACAGCACCTCATCCATAAGAGTTGCACCCAGTCAGCTCACAGCCTGGACTGAGATTTCCCAACTCTACCTGAACTTACATATCAATCTGCACACCGAATTTCAACAGACTCCAAGTTCTGACCAAAGGAACCCATTTGACCTGGAGACATGGATCCTGTACCTGAAATCCCTTTTTGCAGGCTCCCTCAATCTCATGGTAGTCTTGCTCCGTGCAGAGAGGGCAAGCTTCTGCACTTTCCCATACAAAGTAGAAAGTGCATCCATCGCAGGTGCCCGCGGGACATAAGCTGGGAGGAGAGCAAAGCTTAGTTATCATGATTTTCAGTTCCTGGAAATGAGTGCTACTCACATATCTATGAGGAGGGGAGGGGAGGGG
>NW_009701905.1:23401-26990 GCF_000703405.1 Apaloderma vittatum
GGAGAGGAGAGGAGAGGAGAGGAGAGGAGAGGAGAGGAGAGGAGAGGAGAGGAGAGGCAAATCTTGGAAACTAACAGCAGAACCACTCCTGCATTTCACCTGCACGGGCTAGCCCAGCACACATCTCTATCGCTGTTCTCCTGCGCTGGGTGACTGTTCTGCATGAATGCCGCTCTCTGGTCCCTGCTGTTGTTCTAATGATATCTGGGTGATTTTGTCCATATGGAATGGACTTGTACTGTCAGGGTTAATTACTGCAAGGATGTTCACCAGTTAATGAAGAGATAACAGCTTCTCTTAGTCTAAGACTAATGACCCTATTTTGTATTCAGCCTGCAGAAGAAAGTTGTACTTGCAATGGCAGTGCATTCACGCAGATTTTGTTACTAACAATTACATCAGGTCTAACAGCAGCAGTGGCCAAAAGTCCGTCCAAGAAGCTAGGACATGTAAATGTGAAATATACCCATACAGATAAATGTATTTAAAGGTTTTTTTTCTGTATTGTCTGGAAATCTGTTATCCTGATGTGAAGGCCTGAAAAATCCACAGCCCTGAAAGCCCATTCTGGTTTATCCTGATTTGAATAAATGACAACTGTCCTCTCCAAATTATGCAACATTTTTTCAATGTATATGGCAAAAGCATTGACAGACCTTTCTCCTCAACCTCTTTTATCTTATACTGTAACTTCATGTGATACTAAATACCCCGGCTGGAGGATCAAGACGTTACATGCACTATTATTCGACATGTACCAGATACCTCACTGTTTGAAAAGAGCTGTCTGACTGCTGAGATAATCAAAGGGGGCTAGGAAGGGAGAATTCAACAAGAACAGAGATAAGGCACATCATGTCAGGTGTGTGCCATTTCTGCCCATGCTCACACTTCTAAAAGCAAGGTAGGTTACTCCTCCCTCACATCGTGTTTAACATGCAACACGAGAAGGACACCTGGAGGATTTCCACACCACAGCCGATCGACAAAGGCTTGTTGCCCAACCTAATTTGTATCATGCCAGGTTCCTAAGAAACTGGCGAGAGCATCTCCAAAGGTGTTCTGACATAAATCACTCATCCACCACTTATGAAGCAGATCCCTTTTTGCCTTCATTCAGGTGAGCATGGTTTGCCTGTCCCAAGAGGGACAAGGATCAAGGAGGATCCCGCACTTCTCACACTGCTAGCTTTTGGGAAGAGGACTTAACTTTTGAGGAGGATTATGAGTGAGAGGGCTTTCAGCAGATTTATAAGTAATGTCCAGACAGACGAAGATGGGCCTTGACAGCCAAAGAGAAGGGTTAACAGAGAATTTCTGAAAAATCACAGAGTGGTGCTGAAGACTGATAGAATTCATCTTTTACTGTTCTTTTCTCTGCAACTTTTCAGGTTCTTTGGAAGAAAGAAGCCTTTTGGAGTCACTTGGATCAGAGTGACAGGGAAAAAAAGGTCAAATTAAACTACTGGTACGAAGGGTCCAGGATACAAATGAGAGTGATGAGACACGTAAATAAATACATACAGAACTTGAACTACACGGAGTCAGGGCTCACATGAACATTGCAATAGCAGATTTCATAGTTCCTAGAACAGGCTGCTCTTTTTCAAAAAAATCACGTTCTCCACAGCCACTGCTGTAGATCAAGGAAGAAAAACTACCTCCTAAAGCCCCAAGCAGGTGGTTCTAATCAGGAGGCCGAAGACCAAAATAAGGAATTGAAATAAAGGAGATGTGGTGACGAGAAAATATCACTACATTTTCTTTTGGCTTTAAGCTTGGAACAACCTGTCTAAACTCTAACCTGTCTCACCACACAGACTGAATACAAAACAGCTGGTCTGCTGGGAGGTGAGGGACACACATGTCCTTCCCCTAGGAGAAATGAGTGAGACCTCCTGAGTGCCTGATGAGGGAGACAGCACTTCTCACTGAAGTATAAAATTACTAATGAGTTTTGTAAAGATTACGTGAGGAAAAAAGGTTTTTTGGCACTACTAGCATATAAATATTTAAAATACCTGGGCACAGAAAGCTCTCCTTGATCTGGTTTGTTGGGGTTGCATCTCATCGTCACAACAGTTGCTCGGCCATTTTCACAGGAGGTTGTCACTGTTGACGACCTAATGTCAAACAAGAGGAGGAACGTAATGCTTTTCCACTATGATAAATATATGTTGCTCTTTCATCAGTCTGTGAAACTAAAAAAATACCCTTTACCACAGCACGTCCACCTTTGTCAGATGGAGAGAAAAAAAGAAAAAAAAGGAGCAACAGAAACAGGGTAGATTTCACCGCTTCATTTAAATCTGAAAATTCTCTGAGAGGCCACTCAGGGGACTGCCCTGTTTTTCTAGCTAGTCTGAATGCTGCTGAGTCAAGGAATAAATCTGTCCACAAAACAGACTAGAAAAATTGAAAAGAACGATCGCAGGTGCTGTGGTTGGTGTGCTACTCCGCTAGAGAGTTTATCATGGCTTTCTCCTTGGCTAGTAATCTGAAAACCACACAGTCCTGAAACAGCACAAGGCAAAGGAGATTCAAAAAATGGACATTAGTCCAACGTGATAGATATCATAAGCCACTAAGTTCATAAAATACTCAAAGTGAGGTCGTTGGTGTGGGGTTCAGTTTGCAGAATCAGACATGTAATTTAAGTATTCACAAATGCATAATGTGTTGATGTTCAAAGCACCATAGCCAGTTAAGATTTATCACTAAAGCCACCCCAATCCAGAGAGCTAATCAGTAGAACAAATATAGGCACGTGCCTCAAGATAAGCTGAATAGCCCCATGACCTCCAGAGACCAAGCTTAGAAACCCAATTCACATGAAGACACCAGCATGTAGACATCTTAATTGAGGTGATCTTTGAGCTAATTCTTACTCAAGATGAGTTATTCTTTTTATTGAGGAGAGAATAGGAAAAGCACACTAGTAATTGTGCACGTTGAAACAATTACTTTTAACCTCGTTTAGTTCATTTTTGTAACCTTGAATTGAATACATATGAATGTAAAAGAAAATATCAAAGACATGTATGAGAAATTATGGACAGAATATGACACTGGAAGTGGCACTTGGATAAATCAAAGCTCTGGTATCACTCTCTACAGATCAAGTGCAATTTAGATTTGGGTAAACAGTGTTTGCTGATTTCATAAGATGTCCTTCAACATGCCAGATACTGATCTAAGTGACAAAGATTAAAGGTGGATTAAAGATCTCCCCTCACAGTTTTAGTTTCCTTTAAACAAGTGAAGAAATGTGATGTACTAATAACCAGTATTTTTTACCTACTTGTAAAAGAAATGCACATCAGGTAGTTTGCTTGGAGAGGGAGGAAATATATCTGTCTGGATGCTGATATTTTCCAGTGTTGTTTCAACAGTAGCTCCTAAATTTTGCAAAGAGGGAAA
Organism: Apaloderma vittatum; assembly: GCF_000703405.1. NCBI lineage: Eukaryota > Metazoa > Chordata > Aves > Trogoniformes > Trogonidae > Apaloderma > Apaloderma vittatum. The sequence goes on from NW_009701905.1 coordinate 26,822, forward strand.
AATAAATTTAAAAAAAGGAACAAGCTAAGAATGGATTTCCGGGGAGTTCACGCACAACATTTTTTCAGTCTGAAAGGTATGAGTCTTACTTAATAGCATTTCATGACATTACTATACATTATACACAGTTCCGTTCTAACTAAACTTTGCAGATTTGTATGTTCCCTAC
>NW_009701905.1:27021-49025 GCF_000703405.1 Apaloderma vittatum
TTTCCTCATATAGGCATAACAGAACAAAATAATAATAAAACAACACAATCAGAAATAAGTTTTACTCTTTTTTAGGAATTTAAAGCAATCACAGGATAATACAGAATGATAAAATAATTTAGACTGGGAAAGGACTGCTGAAGATACCTGATCGAATCAACTGCACTGAATGTATAACCCTAACACATCATAACCATGTAACACCCCAGGGAATCTGCAGTACTGTGGGAGAAAAAACAAAAGATGCAACGACAAGATTCAAAAGGATTATGGAGTCACAGGCAAGCCTTGATGGCACATTTTGGAACAAATGACAGGCTGGTGCATGGAACAACACAGGTCACACGAGTCTGCATGGATTTTGGAGAAGAGCTGAAAAAAAGGAAAATTCGAGTAACCAAACTTCATAGAGATCCTTCCAACCTCAGGAACCAAAGACAGAAGATACTGGTACTGCACCTGAACAGAAGAAGGAGCTATACAAAGAGGCTTCATCCTTCTAGTGAGGTGAAAAATTGCTAGAACTACAAGCAAAAGTCAACAATTGGTGGGAATACGGGAAAGACTGAAGAAAGCAAATTTTCTGTTAGTTCTTGCAACAGCTCATACAGTCTAATTGAATTCTTAGGACTTTGACTTGACTAGCTATCTTTTGGAGGACGATTCACACAACTGGAAAGTCTATGTCTGGTTATAACCCTTTTAGGTAAATATAGTAGATAACAAAGATGACAGCTTGCACCAGACACTAATACTTGGTATAGGACAAGTCAGAGCCTGGGATTGTGAAAGCACATGCGTCAACGTGCTCAGTAACACTGCTCATGAGGGCTCACTGGTGAGGGATAGCTACAGAGCATCCCACCAACAGACAGAACAAAATGAGCTGTGCTGCAGCAACCATCAGGATCATGGACAGAAGGATGCCAGGTTATCGTGGAGGGGCCGCCCTCCTGAGAATGTACACTGACATCAGCAAGGATGATAATTTCCTCTCATCAAAGACATTGCATCAAACACAGGGTAACCTTAATTTGGATTGCAACACAATGGACAGAGATTACTTACTCGCTAGACTGGAAGATGATGGCTCCTAGGGACCTTATTATATTCAACAGAGGCAATGAGAGCATACTCCTATCCAATATGCAGTACTGTTGAGATGGCATCTCAAAGTTCAGTTTCTCAAAATTAAGAACACTAGAAGCAAAATCAAGTGTGAAAAAAGAAAAGGTCTTTCTTCAGAGGATATTAATTATATGGCTAAAAAGCCACAAAGATTCTCTCAAGAATGACAATAAGAGTTCAATTAAGAGTCCACCTTGGATCAGAACAGCGCTAAAAGGGCAATTCAAATAAAAACAGTGGCACAAGCTTAGCAGAGGGGGAATACAGAATCAAATAAAATCAAAAGATATGTTAGAGAAAAATGATAATGGATGCTAAAGACTTCAGGGAAAAGCTTGTGTTTGGCAGCACTAGAAAAATTACAAGTTTAGAGCTTTTTTAGAAATACTAGAAATAAAAGTACGCCTCATGGATAGGAAAGGCAAACTTCAACCAGGCAAAAAAATAACAATTTTATAAGATAAATAAAGGCAGAAGAGCTTGATATTGATTCTTTATATAAGGAAAAAATGAAGACTATCTTCTTGCTCTCCAGGACAATTCTTTCGGTAGCAGGAGAGGATATTGGTATCTACTTGGTATGCATGCTTATAAACTAACAAACCCATAGCTAAGAGTGACCTTTAACTGAGCTTTTAATGATAGTGAGATGTCAAAAGACTGATGGAGAGGGGATATGGTGAGCCAAATTACGGTGTGGCTAACATGATGAGGCAAAATAACAAGAATAGTAAGTGAAAGATAGGTTTCAGTTAATGGATAAATAACTAAACACAGCAAACAGGAACTTAAGGAGAACAGCTCGTGTTGAACAAATCTGATTTCATTCCTTGAGAGCTGATGAATTTGGTTGCTAAAGAAAATTATGCAAATTTATCAATAAGTATTTTGCTAATTACCACAGGAGATTCTAATTTAAAAGTTAGCAGTGTAATAACAATTAAGCTCAAACTCTGGATTAAAAAATATTTAATTAACCAATTATAAAATTATCTGGCCATGGGAAATTGTTATCAAATGTGATATGTCTGTAGGCTTCTCTAGGTATTGATACTGGAGTCCCAAAATGAAAGATTATAATCAGGGATCTGCAAGTAACACAATCACTGCTGATAAAGTGTGTAGATGAGACAAAGATTAAGAGGAACAGGAATAAAATGCAGAGCAACTTGGTTCACTTGGTAAGATCAATCAGAATAAAAGTATTTTAGGGCAGATAAGTGTAGCAAGAGATGAAGGCCAGTCCTAAGAAAAGAGATTTTCCCTTGGAAATTGTAACTCTGAAGAAAGATCTACAGTCGATATCAGATCCAAGAAGCCATCATGAAATCCCATGAGTCTGAAGAAAGATGGACTCAGGAATTCCATGCTTGCATGTAAACACAAGTACAGAAGTCATTGTGATTGCCATTATAGTGAGTTAAAAACTGGAACACTATTCTATCCTGGTGCCCGTGCTTTAAGAAAACAGGTTACAGAGGCAGCAGAAAGATCCTCAAAAATTGTTCAGATGCTTGAGAGAAATGCATGATAGAAGGAGGTTGTAGAGAGGTGGGTATTGGTCTCTTCGTCCAACTAACTAGCAATAGGATGAGAGGAAATGGGCTCAAGTTGCACCAGAGGAGGTTCAGATTGGATATTATGAAAACTTTCTTCATCAAAAGAGTGGTGAAGCATTGGAACAGGCTGCCCAGGGAAGTGATGGAGTCACCATCCCTGGAGGTGTCCAAAAACTGTGTAGACATGCCACTTCAGGGCATCATTTAGTGGTCATGGTTGTGTTGGGCAGATGGTTGGACTTCATGATCTTAGGTCTTTTCCAACCTCGATGATTCTATGGCAAGAGACATCGAACTCAGTCTACTTAGTTTATCAGAAGAGCAGTCTGGGGAGGCTGTGATGAATCCAGTCTACAAAATATTTCTCCAAGTAGGAAAATGTGGGTGTGAGTTGGAGAACGAATAACAAGAAGCAAAAGCTGAGAACTAAGCCAGGCAAATTCAAACAGTAAACAAGTCTGCTTTAAAACAAAATACAGAGACAGTGTTTGACCGTTGGGAAAAAATATCAATGACTGTGGAAAAGCTTTTATTTTCAACAATCTTAAAAATTCAGGTTGAATACTCTTCCAGAGATACGCTTTTGTCAAACATGAGTTTCTGGGCTCAGTGCCAGGGAGAAAGTACAAACATTGAGTGCCTGTAATGGATAGGTGAACAGACTAAATGACTTCATTGTCTAATCCGGTCTCAGACTCTGGGAACTTGTGAGCTGGAGCAATGCAAGACCTAATGATGTGCACAGCTCAACGCTGCCCTAAGCCTCCTCCTTCCTCTCCTAATTATGTCCCAGCACCAGCTTCTTCTTCTGAAGTCACCCAAGTGAGAACTTGGCATGGGCAGAAATACTTGGACTAATGTGGCTACTAGAGTGATTGCTCTTGCCCTGCATGAGGTGGGTAGGAAACATGAAAGAAAAAGCCAGTGCTTTTTAATTACATTTTCCAGATTTTTGCGCTGAAATTTTTCACACCACGGGACCCATTAAACCAAACACAGTGAGCAATATGGGCATGGAAAACAAAGAATGGTGACAGCCCTTACTCTTCTCCAGCCACGAGCTGAACTGAAAAAGCAGCATAAAGCAAAGGCATCTGTCCGTATCTGCTTCAGAGCTCAGGAACAAAATGAGAATGAATCTTGGGCTTCCCCTTCACTCTTCCCCCAAGGTAATGCAGCACCACTGAGCTGAGAAAGATTTACTCTGCAGCCTTAAAGACATGAGAGTACATCCATAACAACAATAAGCAGAAAATAAACCATGTACCTAAGAACCTGTCAGCAAGACTGTTGGACTGCAGAGCCAGGGCTGTTCGAAAACCCTTGCTGTCCGATGGGATGATTGTGGACTGACAGACAAAAGCTCCCACGAAATTGGAAAAATCTTCTGATTCTGCCACCATGTCCTTCAGAGTAACATCTGTGATATTGTCAGTGCAAATAGCCATCTTCCTTCCCTGTGGGCAAGCAGGAGAAAACAGGGAAGCTGTTGGTTATTGATAAGACATGAAAAAGTTTAGGAGAGATTTGCAAAATTCCTGATTGCAAACTGGATGAGTTTCGCTACTGCACCTTAGAAACAACTTGATGTTTCTATCATGAGGGGGAAAAATTACAAAAAGCAAAATGTGCCATTGGGAACACTCTGATTCAAGCCTTGTACAGACCCAGACACATGATGTCACCTCTGGTATGTGTCTTATCAGAAACCTGTGCTACAAAGCATTCGGCTTTTATCTTGACAGAGCAGTGTTTACTTGTAAAGCAAATTAAAATGGCCTGCAAAGAAAAAACATATTTCCTTTGCGTTTAAGTAACATACTGTAGAATACCTCTTTATGTGGGATTTAATCCAGATAAAATATTTTCAAATAACAAATACATGAAATCCCTAAACAGAGATACAGCCTTCGAGGCTATCTTAATGCCACACATCAAGACCACTGCTAGAACCTCAGAACAACTGAAATGAAAAACAAATCATCAGACTCAGTTGTCCTGGTAAAATGCCAAGCACTCACAACTTAAAATCATGTCTTTGGTAGTACTGTACTACGATAGCAGTAGGTTAAGAAAATGAAGACCAGATCTGCAGGTGAGAGACTATATCTATACCTTTCTGGACCTAGTTGTCAGCAGCTCTAATCCAGATAGCATTTAAGCACATACTCAAGCCTAAAAATATGCAAAACATGGTAAAGAAAGGTGACTATTCATACGCCTCAACTCTTGCAAACGCTTTGGTACATGGTAAAGAGACTTCAGAACTTTACAGGTGTGACCATTAATGTAAACTACAGGTATGGGCTTTCATGGGACGATACATGTCACTGATACCTGTCCAAAACTTCAACTTATGTTTGTGACAACAGCTTTGGTACAGTCCAAGCCCCGATCAGAAAAACTTGGTTTTGGGGTAGAGATTGTTTGCTCTCATGGACTAAATACATTTTTCCACCACTTAAAAAAGCTGCAATTAAAGTCAGCAAGTGGTGCCTCGGCCACTGACAGAGAGCAGGGTGACCGGGGCTCTGCTGACAGCAACATCTCCAGCCAAGTCATGAGGGAAACATACGGAAAGAAGTTGGCAACTGAAAGACTCAGATTCTTCACTTGAGTTCCTTGGTGGTAGCACAAAAGATTTGAAGGCACAAGAACTAATAAAAAGTAGGGATGTGACAGACTTTTAGTTCTGAGCATTATTTATTCCTAAAACACTGTTATCTATGCTCTGGGAAATCACTTGGCTGCTCAGAAGTCCTCCTCCACTGCCAAGCAAGATCCAGAGGGAAGTGTTTGCAGGGTGTTGGTAGCAGCTATAGGGGAGTCCTCATTCTGTCTCACTATGAGCCCACAGAGCATCAAATTGGTTAATCCCCCCGACCCTCAACACCAGCTGAGCTCACCTCATTCCCACATAGGCTGATGTTAAAGAAGTGGAAGAACTTGGTCCCTCGGGAGGTGAAGCTGGGTCCACTCATCAATGAGCCCACCTGACTGAGGTTGCTAAAATCATAATTCAGGGTCTGGTTATCCTTGATGTATGACACGAGGCAGTCACTGAAGCAGGCAGAGTGGTCCTTCAGAGGAAGAGAGGCATTCATTAACGAGCAGTTATGGACCAGCAGCAAACCCTTCACTTGGGAGTTAAAGCAAGCAGGTGCAGACAGGACTGTTAAGAATGGAGGGGAACTTCGCCCTATTTTTATACTTGACCTTTCCTGTGGAGGAATTCTCATTCCTGTTTCAGGCACTTGCAATCACATATCAGGGCTTTAATGTTCCCTAAGCCTGGCCTTTCTGCTCTCTGCTGCATTAGCCAAGAAAATGCAGAATTTCTTGTTTTGTTTTGTTGTGGGTGCATTTAGGATCCCAATGTTCCAGCTTAAAGCCCTGTAGATAGACCAGAACATGGCCTCAGTTATGCTTGTGTCTTGCTAAAGAAATAGCTCAATAAACAGGGACAGGATATGATCCCATCTGAAGACAGGCAGAATACAAATATATTGGAGCAGTTCTTCAAGTCCCTGTGCAGGTCCTGGCCAAAGGATGCTGAGTATGATGCTTACCTAGGCCTAAAGACAATTTCATATAAGAGCAACCTGTTACAGGTTTCTAAAGACACAGAAATATCATCCAGGTGAGGAAGTCCCTGAGTTAAAAACGGCAGGAATTTGGGACAGTTTTAGAAGGAAGTAGCGTATACGCTTGCCCTGTTCTTACATTGTCCCCAGTGTCTTAAACTTTCCTGGTGTCTTAGTTACACTGTCCCATCCTTCTTGAAATTTATCTTTTTTTGAGCCAGGATCATCAATATTATCTTCATATTGCATATTTACCAACATAAATTAGACTAAGGGCATATCTGGAAGAGTGGGATCATTGTTTATCATTATACTGCAAGGTTCACAAGGCACAATACTTGCAGGAAAGAACTAACGCTGGCCCTTTGAGTGCTCCACATCCCAGTAAACCCTGTCCACTCATCACTCAGAGACACTCGGTTTCCATACCTTGGTGCTCTTGCTGCCGGGCCCACACGGGATGCAGGCCTCCCTGCCATAGACCTGGTGGATGGACAGGAAGGTGTTGGCCGGACACTCCTTGCACTGGCTGCTCTCCTTCTCGATGTAATGTCCCGCCGGGCAGGGCACGCAGGATGAGCCAGACTGCTCAGAACCCAGCGCACAGGCCCGGCAAGAGGAGGCAACTCCATCCACTGCATTGGTCACCGTGATGGAGTAGATCTTTGCCATGTCGTTGATGAACTGTCTGCTCTGAAACAAGAACCGAGGAAATCACGCTGGTGTCACCACGCCGTTGCGTCTGGACACTAACCACAAGCCTGTGCACAGATTCAGGGATCGACTTACGCATTTCAACAGCTGTGCTGTACAGCCCTGTGGCTAAAAAAGTACTTACATCTTGGCCCTCGTTTATTCTCTGAAAGGCCCAGGTGAAAGTGAAGGAAGCGTTTTTTGAGATGATGTGAGTGTAGGATTGCTTCTCTTTACTTCTTTCCCATGATTCCACCACATTGGTGTTTTTTCGATTAATATCCTACAAAATGGACATAGATTTTTTTTTAAGAATAAAAAGTGTGGTCATACTACACTGAACAGAGATTAATGTAAATAAAGGATTTTACATTGAATTTAACGTTAATAAAGAAGAGCAAACATATTTATTGTTTTCTACCACTGTCAATTTTTTCATTGAGATTGAGTGTCTATTCCAGAAGATGCTCTAGTTCACACAACAGTTAAGTTCAAAGTTCTACACCAGGTTATTGCATTACATTACAAGGACAGATTCAGCACAGCAGCTCTTTCAGGTTTGAAATTTTGTTATGTATAAAATATGTAGGTAGCAGAGCACACAAAGGAAAGGCCAAAATTCAAACAAAAATTGTAGCTTCCATCGTCTTTGGATACCCACTCTGTTGATGTCTCTAGTGAAACAGAACAGAGGCCAATAAGACAACCTCGAAGTTTACAAGAGGAAAATGGGTTCAATCTATGGTCATGATTCTTATTTATCAGCAGTAAGTGTTTCAGTGAAAGATGCTTTTCCTTTTAAACAGATTCTTTTAAATTACCACTAAAGGCAGATTCCTTTAAAGTACTACCTAATTTTCACTTAAGTCTCTTTAAAATAAGAACAGAGTCCTTTAAAGTACCACTAAATCCAGAAAAGGACCAGCTCCCCTTTGCCATGAAAGGAGTGAGAGAGTCACTGCAGATCCAGATACCGTCCTCAGCTGGTGGACTTTCAGTAAGAAGACAAGGAAAGTAAAAACCACAGCACTGTGGCTTCACAAACAAGCATCTGTCTGCTGTCCTACTGGTCGCCCAGGTCACCAACAGGTTCAAGCCTAAATTTATGAATTTTCCCTCTGCTCCACATCTTGATTTGTGACTCTATCAAACTTCTGGAAGCTAAGTTGACTGCATAAGAGACACCGAGAGTTTTATCAGTCAGTTTAAGCTCTTTGGTGTCCAACAATTTCTTTTAAAATAAACAGATAACCAGGAAAGAATGCTTCACAACTCATGTGGCAGAGGAATTTTGCTAGGGCATTCATTAAATTCTTCCTGCAAGGGCACCACAGATATTAAACTAATGTCATGCTTAATCTTAGTCATAACAAACCAAGTGCAACTAATCACACCTATGTAAAGGTATTAAAGTGACATTTGGGATACCAGGCTCAGTTCTTAGTCATGGCGAGAGAGGTCTCACTTACTGCCATAAAGTAAAGCACACAATCTGCTGAACAGATGGTCTCAAAAATAAAAGTAATCCGTCCTAGTTCCGACCCAGTTGCTCCTGTCACCGACGTCGGAGGTCTGTTGAACAGAGAAGGAACAAAACATTAACAAGGTGCTCTGCAGACAGGCAGCAGTCAATCCTTCAAATTGCTTTTTGTACAGTGTGGAAACCATCAAAGTCCTGTCACATAAAACCTGCCCTTGCAGAACTGCCAAGGCCAGGTTTGCACAGCAGCTCTGCACAAGGCATCAGGTGCAGCAGGGTTGTTTTTCAAATGTTTGACTTCTTTATAGTATGGTTCCCTCCTTATAATCAACATCCAAATTTGATCGTATTGGCAGGGAATCTTACTGCTTAAATGCATTATATGCTCTAAGTGATTTATATCAATTTAATCGCATCTACTCTCCACTGGTGGGAGGTGCTCTCAGAGTTTTCATGCAAGCCAGAATTATTCAGAGTCCTCCCCCGCAAAGTACAAAAAAGTAAACCATAAACTCTTTTAATTGCTCTTTGGCCATACCGTAAAATAAAAATCAGAGTTTGCTCATTGGGTGTAAGAAGTCACAACCCCCCTCAGCTGAGATACAGCAAAGGGAAAATAAAGTTAATTTTGCCATTCCTTACCTCTCTTAATACGTGGCACCTGGTCTGAGCTAGCAGTCTAAGCTCACTCTTTTGACAAAGGGACACAAGCCCCTCAAACAGCTATTTCATCTTTTCTGAGGGTCCAGGAGAGGTGAGATGTCCTGCTCTCCTGTGGTGCCTGCATGTCTCCACTGGCTCCGGAGGAAGCACAGACTGGACAGGCTGCCCAGAGCCACAGCACAAAGTAACTTGGGTTTCAATGAAATACCTTCAGGGTGGGCACTAGTATCCACCCCATGGCAAGCTTAGCTGCTTAATTTGGGATAATTTAGAAACAGAAGAGGAATATTTTTTTCTCAGTTTCCAGACAGCCAACCAGCATCTCAGACTGAAGCAAACGCTGCTAAAATCAAGGTCTTTCAGAATTATCTGTTGCAATGGGCTGACTAGGAACACGGGAATAAAATCCAAATTTCCTCTTGTCTCTCATTCATGACATCATTGCACTTCAGAAAGGAAAATTCGGTTCATTCCAGAGGTAATGAGAAATAAGTATAAGAGACAGAGACAAACAAGAAATAGATGAAAAAAAAACCAAAACTGTGCCTTACTTAAATCCTGGAATGTGCAGGTTCAGGATAAGATAGTCGTTGTCAGAGCCTCCTGCCCCACTCTGGATGTGATCACCAGCAACCTCCCAACCTTCACAGGACAATAGGAAAAAAAAAAAGACAAATGCAAGAAATGGATGGTTTCTGGATCTTATAGCAAAAAAAAAATTCTATGTTACCAATTCAGTACTTTAGCGCATTTTAAAGATGCCTGGTATAAACTATAGGGCAGTATAGTAATGTTTTTGAATGAAAAAATTTAGTAATTGTATGAACTGCTAATTTTATAGGTAAATGTCACCTTGAAATCAGCAAAGCAATTGAAATTCCTTGGCCTGTGCTGTGCAGCTCTAGGGGGATGATCCATCTGATCTCTTCCAGCTTTAAAACAGATGAATCAACAAATGTATGTGTTAAATTTTAAGCATATACTTCAGTGCCCCTCTGCTCAACATGCATAATTCAGAGCTTGAATTACATCAGCCTGACAGGGTGGATCAGACTGAGGAAAATCTTTCAGAGAAGGCTGGAATTGGGAGAAGTCCCAAACAGGATCGTTTTCACCAGCGAACTGTGACTGCTCTCTGCTGCAATCCTAACACATGTGCAGAGAGAAAGCTTTGAATGCTAAACAACAAAAAAACAAAAAAAAAAAACAGACCTTAATTAATTTTCCAAAAGAATCACATGTGACCTTGATGGGCATAGTTATCGCAAAACATGAAAGGAGATAAATTAGAGAGAAGTCAAATAGTTGTGGTTTTTTCAGTTAGGATATTCAGGTGCATCAAAGTCTATGGTAGAATAAGTCTGTGGCTGAGCAGACTTCACACAGGCTGTAGCTCCTGCCCTCTTCTGGTATATAAGAGATTTTTTTATTTCTTGGTGATACTGTGACATTGCTTCCTACAGGAAATTTCAAGTCTGGTGCAATTAAAGGAAAAGGAAGAAACTGTCTTGTGACTCACACAGCAATGAGTACGCTCACTTTGATGGGAACTCCATTACAACAGTGATCAGCACAGGAGGAAAACAGGCATATAACAACAGAGGGAGTTTGGCTCACCGTTCATCCCATCGCACTTTGAGTTGCCGACATTAAAGCAAGACGTCTTCATATTGCCTGGCAGGATGTTCCACCACTTGTACTCAAACCCAAGAGCTGGTTCAGTCCCAGCAGGACAGGCTTTGCACTCTGCAGAGCAAGGGGGCAGGAAAAGGAAATCGTATGGCCAAAGCACATCTCAAACAGTGTCTTAAAGATCATAGATATTAGTTTTTGACTCTCTGGGGCAAGTAATGAGCAATGAGAATAATTTATTTCTTTATAATTAAACAGTCATCAACTTATCAGTACCCAAAAAGTGGAAATGAGACCAGTATTTTGTAAATTGCAGATAAAATCCTCCCAGTAAGTAATCTGCAGCTGATCCCCCAAGCCACACTTCCTTCTTAATGGCTTCAGCTAAAGGTTTGATCCTACTGGTAAATGTCAGTTCCCACAAAATGCGGTAGGTAACCACTGGGCCAATACATCTCAAAATCAACAAGACAGAGTTTAGGCTAGACAGTGTTGGCAGGGTATCCATATGACAGTACTTACAATGAGATTTTCACAGGAAACTACTTGGCATCAACAGGAGAATGAGTGAGAAGGAATTACTGACACTAGAAGTTCTGATTCCTGTCTCAGAATCCCTTAAAATAACTCTAAAGATATTTATATCAGCCAGGAAATACATCTAGAACAAAGCAAGTCAAGCAAGAGCAGCAGTCCCTGATAAGAATGGACTTCAGAGAGAATACAGATATCCAACTGCCTCTCGTCAGTATTATTTAATAAGTATTATTTAATAAGTATTTTAGGCAAAATAAATTCTGGCTTATGATGATGCGTCATTAAACTAAACCACATGCAAGTAGACAACTTGTTTTTGTAGACTCCTACCCTGTGTTCCATCGGAAAATGTGCCTGCTGGGCAAGGAGTACAGGAAGACGAGGCATTGTTGTAAAAGCCAGGATTGCAGGGTGGACAGTCTTTCCTCTCTCCAGAAGGAGGTAGGGTCAATGCATCAGGGAGATCCTCTCTGCAGATCTTGGGCTCAATCCATTTGTACATGATCTGAGTCTGGAAAGAAAAGACACTGAGCTCACAGGGTGTGTTGAGAAGATTTAGGACGAGATGCACCAATCAAGGTCCCCCTTGATTTGACACAAAATTAGGGTGTTTCCAATGTTTTAGGCTAAAAAGCAGATCTTGCACATCCAGGACAATAAAGACAAGGGTGGAGCAGGGAACGGGAAGCAATTGAGTTCACATGTCAATCCAAGATATTAGACCTTAAAAGCAAAGCAAAAGGATCTGTTCATTCCTATTTATCTAGTGAATTTTCCCATTAAAATGTTTCTAAAGAAAGCCAGATAAATAATTCTAACAACTCCATGAGCAATCTCTCCATTTTATCCATAGTAACCCAAAATACAACTCCTGCATTATAAAATTCCTTTATTCCAGAGGACACCTCAAGTTTTGCATTTTTCCTCCATACTGGCCTGTATTTTGAAAAATCTTCAGTTCCTCTCCACCCATTTTTACCTACTGCAAGTGTCAAAAGTACACAGGAGCTCTTCCCAACCTTCTCCAGCCCCTCCACATCACAGAATGAGCAGTTTATAACCACTATTGTGAGCCAGTCCTTGGCGTTACCATATAAAAAAGCATCACCTCTCTGTCATCACCTCTTTTTGAGGAGACAAGATTTTTGCCTTTAGGAAAAGGCTCAGGTGATGTGCATCACTCGTGAAGTTGGGTTTCAAATTTCATCTGACTTTGGGTCTATCCCTGCAAGTGTTTAATATCTCAAGATGCAACAGAGCTAAGAAACCCAACTGGCAAGACTTAACCTGGCCACAGCTCCCTCTCTGGGTACTTCCACCCTTTGGTCCCAGCAGCACAGTCAGGGAACCTTGAGGCCAGAAGCACAAGTACAGAGCTCGCAGGGCAGATTTCTTTCACCTTTATGAATTTGATCCAGGGCCCTAAGCACACGCCCCTCCCATCCCTGGGCATTGTGCTTCTTGCACTCAAGATTAGTCCTCCGATAACACAGAGCTCTTCAAGAATCATAGAATCATAGAGTACTTGGGAATGGAACTGACCTTTAAAGTCATCTAGTCCAACCCCACTGCACTGAGCAGGGATATCTTAAACTAGGTAAGGTCGCTCTGAGCCCTGACCTTGGATATATCCAGGCAAGAAAAAAAGCTGGAAGAAGACTCAGTGCAGGCTCAGGCCCTGGCTCCTGGGAACTGCAGTTAAGCTGAGCCTCTCGCTCTGTCCCTGCCTGCGCTCTGTTGCAGCCATGCCTGTGAAAGGTCACGTAACCTGGTTGACCGACATCCTGACTGATCCACGGACTTGATGTCCCAGCTTGATGTAGGTCGTGCCTCCTCACTATGCACTTGTCCGGCTGAATCCAGCTGCTGGTGCTGGGTCTGTTTTGCTCGCTTTGCTCAGGGACTGTGGGACCACCCCTGCTGTCAGAGTGGCATCTGTCCCTTACAGATCTGAACACTTCAAAGATTTTTGGGAGTGTCACTCCAGAAAGTCTTGATCAGATTCAGAGTGCACAGCATTTAAAATAAAAAGGCTCAGGAGCTCTCAAAGTACTTGTGTGGTTGCCTAGAGCCCAGGCACACTACAGACACTAAAACAATCATACAACATCTGAGCAGAGAGAAAAGGGTCAGAGACTGCCCACAGCCATCTAGGTGAAGGTTTCTAAGACTGAGACTGAAGCAATCACCCTGAGATTTTTTAAGCAGTACATCAGTGAAAAGTTAATAGGAGTCAAGTACCTAAATCTCCTGAGGCCTCTTCTACACCTGGAGTGGGGACAACAGGAGGGAGACCACAACCTAGCATCCAGTGAGAAACCTGGCTGACACTAGTAAGCCACAGATGATCAATAGACCTTTAGGCTGATGCTTTACAGCTGCTGTTCACCTGAAGATGGGCTGCAGAGTCAGGCCCTCTCACTGAGCTGCTTCACAAGGAGACGTGGCTGGGGAGCACAACAAACCTGGACCAGTTTCCAGAGGTGCAGAGCACGAAATGGTGAAAGCACTCCTGAAAACCCAGCCGGCATCTGTGCATCTATGACACATCTTGTTGCAGCTGGAAGATGAAGGGTGTCTGCAGAAAGATATGCTTTGGATTCTGATGATGTCCACCAGTGAAGGGCAAGAGCACTGAGGAGGCAGGAGAAGGGTCAACAGTAGGAGCTCATTCAGTGCCAGAGAGCCCTGAACTGCACAGAGCAGTGACAGGGTAATCTGCAGGAGGCTGCAATTAAAGCAGTACCTGGGGGTGTAGCAGTGAACACTGCTGCTATTTCCTCAAATCATTACAGGGAGGTAACACAGCAAGAATCTTTGAGTCAAGACCGGGTTGTAGAGCCTGCCAGCTCTGGGGCTAAACTCACTGATGCTTCCTTATTAAAGAATGTAAATTCTCAGCTGCATTTTGGAACTGGCTGACCAGGTACTCACCTCGAGCCCTGTGTGCAGGGCTGGGCCCCTCACTGCAAGAAAGATCTGGAGGGGCTGGAGCGGGTCCAGAGGAGAGCAACGAGGCTGGGGAAGGGACTGGAGGGAAAGTCCTGGGAGGAGAGGCTGAGGGAGCTGGGGGTGTTCAGCTGGAGAAGAGGAGGCTCAGGGGGGACCTTGTCACTCTCCACAACTCCCTGAAGGGAGGGTGCAGTCAGGTGGGGTCGGGCTCTTCTCCCGGGCAACCAGGGACAGGATGAGAGGGCACGGCCTGAAACTGCATCAGGGGAGGTTTAGGTTGGGTCTCAGGCAGCCCTTCCTCACGGAGAGGGTGCTCAGGCACTGGGATGCTCTGCCCAGGGAAGTGGTGGAGTCACCGTCCCTGGAGGGGTTTAAGGAGAGGCTGGATGTGGCACTTGGTGCCGTGCTCTGGCTCATGTGGTGGTGTTGGGTGTTAATGATCTCAGAGGTCTTTTCTGGCCTCAACGATTCTGTGATTCTGTGATTCTGTGAAATTGATATGGCCATGTCCAATGTTCCTGTGCCATGGTAACCCCTGAGTCATGCCTGGGCATTGCTGGGACAGGGCAAGTTGGCATAAGCCAAAATTATGCTAGGAGAGGTTGCTAACAACTAAAGAGTAGGGTTTATTCTGGGACAGTACTCGACTCTGTGCTCCAACCCTGTTTTTTTATGAGCATGGAGGCAGAACTAGTGACTCAGTCAGACTAATCACAAGTGCAAGGAGCTTAGCGTTTCACAACTACAGATCCCTTAAGCAGTCCCATGACAGGCAGATTCTTACAGATGGATAAATGCTGAAGAAAAGGTGGCCAAAGGGCAAGGCCAAAGCTTCAGAGAGATTCAGTGCTGGAAGCAAAAATGGAAAAGCAATTGGGAGAGAGATTCCTAGAAATTCAAAAGATTTGAAGCAAGCTAAGTGAGTTTAAAAATAGTATCGTGCCTTCTACTTACTTTTCCTTCCTTATCACATGGGGTATGGATCTGGAAAAAGTCTTTGTTTGTGCATGGAGGACGCTCTATACACTCACTGGATCCCTCATCTAAAAAGAAAGGGTGAGGAACAGGATATTAAATTATCAATGGTCCCTGAAAACAGCTGTAACAAATCTAAATTCTGGAGATCCAAATACAGAAATCCAAAATGTGGATGAAAAATCAAATTCTAAATAAAGTCTACGTGAACCTTCCCCTGAGGTGAAGTGGGGTACAGGGAAAGTACCAGTTATGCTTATATTGTTACACTGAAATTTATTAATTCAGTATAACCAGGGAGTCACCCAAATCCTCACCCCATCCCTTCACCTTCAAGCAGTATTTTGTGTAGTTTGTTGACCATGAGAATGTGTTCTCACTTTATAAGGAGTAAAACCACTCTAACCCATTAGAAACTTCCTTACAACACTGGCCCAGTTTTCCCTTTCCCCGGATATTTTTGCAAAATTTCCATTCCCATCACGAGCGCAGGCTCAGGTCCCCAGGCATTTGCCATATTCTGCAGTGACAGCAGGTATTGTCACTGGTAACTGATTCTTCAAAAACATTCTTATAAAACATCTACAAGAAAGAAAACCGAAGACGTTTGACCGTGAAGAATGGATTGTGCTCATGCTGTTTGATGATTAGCAGCTAACCACAGCTGGGAACGCAAAGGACTTTGGGGACTTAGGTTTGCAACTAGATCATCACATCTTCCAACCACACAGGAGTCAGGGACGGGCCAGGAGAGGATCCGGAAAGTGATGAAGCCAGTTCAGGTCATCGCCAACCGATACCACAAATTACCACAAGAGGGCACAGCACGATCGTTACTATCCTTCAGAAGAGGCAACTTTAGTGTAAAGTCCCATCTTCCCCTTTGCATATCATCTGGAGACCAACCTTTAGTGTTGGACAGAAACATTCTCACATCCACACACAGAAACAGCTTATGACCTCACGTACTCGGGCTCTCCTGGTTTTCCTTAGCCCGTTTGATTTATGTACCTGCATAATACATTTCTTCTTTACACTTGGTGCACTCTTTAGCTCCTTTCTCAGAATAAGTATTTCTCGGGCACATCTGGCAGCCAGATGAACCTGGTTTGTCACTGAAGGTACCAGGCTTGCACGCAAAGCATTCAGACGTATACGCAACTCCTGAAAGACAAATTACAAGTAAAACACTGAAATACAGAGAGGCATGCTCCATAACTACTGCCTACCTGGTTAAGGAGGAAAACAAGCCAGGTGCATAACACTTAAAAAAATCAAAAATTTTCACCATTCACTTTAGACGCTTTGGCTTTGCTAACTCATAATTTAGGTCTTTAATCTTTGCTCCTCAGTGCCAGTCTGACCCATGTGAGAACTTTCTATAGAATCATAGAATCATTTAGGCTGGAAAAGACCTTTAAGATCATCACCATTAAAGTTTGATTACACTTAGAACAGGACTAAAAAATCTAATTAAACTAATTAACTAATTAAATTATTTAAATACTAATTTAACTGTCGCTGTTGAGAGGCTTACCAACAAGCATGGTCTTTCTATACTACATTAAAGAAAACTTACTACTTTTTCTATTTGCTAAGCCATTTTATCCAGTAGGCGGCATCATTTACCAGCTAAATGAATGCTTCAGCCTTTCACAGTGTGAAGCTTTGCTGTTGCTTGTACACTTCAGAGGAGGTGACAGGGACAAGAGTGCTAAAAAAAGCCACTTCGGTGTTGTAGGTACATCAGTAGAAATGGCACGTGGCAAATACTGTGACGAAAGAGATAAGACTTAAAAGGCAAATATCACTTACCTTCAATTGTGATGTTTTTCACCAGAACTGGTTTTACTACTTTGGACCCCATAAGAATCCCTGTTGTTCTCCAGTATAATATATTGCTACCTGATTTCAGAATTACCTGCAACAGTACATATGAAGGTTAGCGGACATTCTCTCACCAAGAAATTGCTTTATTTCTTACTTCCATTACTCAAATTTCCTGCATCCCAGCAGCAATTCTGGCTTTTCCTAAGCTGCTTAGTGAGTCAGGAATGAATGGGGAGACAGCTAGGCAGATGCTGTACAGACATCTCTGAGGGGTGCCAAAGCGTGCGTCATAAAAAACCTTCTCAACACCCCAGTTTTATGGAAAAACACCAAAAGCTAGATATGACCTTCTTGTAAGCAGAACTGGGAAAAAGCTGTTCCTGCCTTTATCCAGCTACCCCTGGCACTCACAAGCCTTTTATCTCTAGCTCTGTGTTCAGATATAATCAATCAGTTTGTTTTTAAAGCCTTGAGATACACTTTTATGAAAAAACTCAGCATGACCTAGTGTTCAGAAATCCAGGCTCACCAGTGAGCTTTGTTTATAGGCTTTAAAAATCAAGCTCTGCCTGCATCTTAACACTACAGCATCACGATCAGCAAGCCAGGCACTAACCATGAATATCCCCAGCAGCAGTCCCATCTCTCCTGCTCATTTCTGACCCTGAACTGCAGACGAGATGCAGAGAAGAACCTGGTTTCCAACTGCCTTGACCTACTTGTCGTCATGGCATGGCTCAGCAAGCAGCTGCCCAAGGCCTGTGCTGGCACAAGAAGGCTGATGGGTTAGTGGCACCATGAGGGGCAGGAAGAAGGCAGGACCACTTCTTAGAGCAGCAGGGTTGGTGCTGGCTGCCTTCAACTCCCCTGTGTAACTATAGTATCACTCTACTCACTAGGTAGCAGGTTTACCAAGACCTTGTCTGGCCAGCAAAGCTGTGCCCTATCTACTAGTCCAGTACAAGGTGTCTACTGCCCACACGGTGATATTGGCCTGAAGGGGCTATATTTTCAAAGAGAAAGAGGAATAAACTGTACCAGCATAAGAGACCAGGATAATGAGTTTTACAGGAGTGCTGTACAGGCCTGCTGGGACCACAGTTGTATTTCACCCAGAATAAAGAGGCCAAAACTTCAGGAAAGTGGAAATACAGCATATTGTACCTCCCACTCCCCAAACACTTACTATCAGGGGGATAGAGGAAAGCTGGTTTGCCACAGGTAACAGCAGAACTGGGACCATATTGAACCAAACATCATGTTGTGTCGTTCAGGGATACCCAGCATCAGCTCCAGTGCTGCCAGATCAGCATGCTGAGAGCAGAGGCTGCAGCAACTGGAAAACTGGGCTCAGAAAAGCCACCATGACAGGATTTGCAGTGCAGACAAGAGCCTTGAGGAGAGCCAGAATAGTCACCTCACCTAGCTCGTGTGTCTGCATTTCAGCCAGATATCCAAGCAACCTTCATTGTCAGTGGAAACACTTACACATCGCAACTGATGAGCTCAGATGGCATCATCTCCTGTTGGACACCATCTACATCTCTCAGCTCACATAGGTCAATGCCCTGACCTTGGACCTACCTCTCAGCCCATGCCACTCACCCCTCCTCATCCAGTTTTTGTGACTTGTGCGAGGCTTGCACCTGAGCTAACAGGCACTGCCTACAAGAGCTGGCTCAGGAATACGGCTTCTCCTTCAGGAGGATAATCAGACCGTGGAAAACAGACACCAGGCTGCTGTCTATGCCCATAAAAAGCCGCCTTCTTCTGGCATAATTTCACCTATGACAGGACTTTCCTAGTATGGCCCTAGGAACTATGGTATGATTGTATAGTGAAGCCAGGCATCTCCATGAGCTAATTAGTTGGTCCACACATGGTCTATGCACCAGGCAAACTCAGTCAGCTGGGTCACAGGCCAGCCAAAGAGCTGCCACATCCTTGTATCATAGAATCATAGAATGGTTTGAGTTGGAAGGGACCTTAAAAGTCATCTAGTTCCAAAGTCCCCTGCCATGGGCAGGGACAATTCCCACTAGACCAGGTTGCTCAAAGCACCATCTAATCTGGCCTCAAACACTTCCAGGGATGGGGTATCCACAATTTCTGTTCCACTATCAGTGCTGCAGGAGCCAATGTGGTGCTGCCAGCTTGACTTTCAACTGGGTAAGTCACCACAGAGGACAAGTTGGGTGCAGCCCAGCTCTTCTGCACACACTTGAGTTTGAAATGCCCATCCTGGCTTCTTCTACAGACACACACCACTGCCCCCACTCTGCTGAGCAACAGGAAATAATCTGGTGTTCTCATGAGCAAACAACCGTTCTAGAAGATTTCAGTTACAATCACGGAGAGTGACTGTGACGTGTGGAGTTGCATAAATCTATTTAACCTCACAAAGCACTTGATTCAAAGCCCGGGAAAATCAATATGAAGTCTTGCATCTGTATCATTTGCTTTGGGATCAGCCCCTTAGAGATCCCAGTGCCCTCAGTACTAGGGAAGCTGTGCTTCTTCAAATGCATTCATAGAATCTGGCCCTTGTTTCCTATCTGCTCAGAGGAAGTCACAGACATTTATAAATGGAAAAAAAGCTTCATGAAGGATTTTTTCGCACACTTACAGAATGAGAGCCCCATTCTCCATTGTCTGTTAGCTTCACCCACTTGTCTGCTGTGGACTCCATCTCTTTGCACTGGTCATTTTGTATCTGTTAATAAAAACACAAAATCAGTGACCACAATCAGATGCATCTCTCTGTCAGCATAATGACTGCTGGCTGGAAATTATAATATTCAGCTTTGTTCACCCCATCTACGTATTTAGGACAGCTAAAGCAGCTGCTTTACTTGTAGGAAAAAAAAGCTCCAGCTTTCAAAACCTGCGAGTAGCTTGACAGTGCCTCCAGTGACCACCTGTCATGCAGGTGGGGAAAAAGAGCAGAAGATCTGAGTCTTGTCCTCTCACTAGCTGGTTAGACTTAGATACTGAGCATCTCCTGAGCCCATGAAGACCCAGTTCTCCAAAATCCAGAGGCCACCGGCTTCTAAGTCAGCAGGGAGGTAGGCGTGGATGGGCCAAAACTAGAAGAAAAACTGCTTTCTCTGCAGCCAATATCTACTATGTCTTTGGCTCCCTGCCACCTGACCTCAGTAGGGATGAGAGTAACATTATCAAGGGAGAGGCAACATGTCATGGAAAGTCTGCCCTGGCAGAAGTGTGAGGTTGATTGTTCCTCATCCAGGTCTAGTGCAGCTCAGGAGCCTTTCCTTGCAGCAGAGTTTCATGCATGGCCTCACAGTGGTTCCCTCCTTCTTCTCACAACTGTCTCCTCTCAAGGAAAAGTATCAAGTCCCTTTGAGGCATAAATTCAATTACTCAGTTTCTGTTCCACCAGGGAGAAAGGCCAGTTCAAGACTTTCCAAAGACCTGAGGTCAAGCATCCTCCTCAAAGCTGCTTCATGTCAAATCTGAAATAAGTTACATAACTCCAAAACCCTCCAAAGCATCTGTGCACTTAATTCCTACCTAGATCAATAGCATTGAGAAAAAAAAGGTGAGAAGAAGCACCTAAGTAGAATGTAGATCCCTAATTATCTTGTGCAATCTCAGCTACAGCATCTTTGTGCCTTGGTTCCCATCTGCAAAAAGGAGATAAGAATAGATAGTCTCTTCTCACAAGCTGTAAAGGGCTTCAATATGTAAAAAGAGCCTGGGAAGGCTGCAGAAGCACTGAGTATCTAACAAGAAGCATCCACGCTTGCTTCTAATATTTGAGGACAACTCCTTGCTTACCCTCAGACTAGCAGTGCAGTCACCTGCACCTGGAGAACCCCTAAACTTCACTATTTCCCAGCAACCTGCAAGCCACTGCCACTGAAATGCCACTGTCCAGAGCTGAAGTGTCATTGTTAAATATATTGAAGCACAAAGACATGCTGGAGCAAAAAAAAGGGACATTTAGAGGAGTGTTAAATATGGTTTCCCTGAAATGCTGAGGCTGACTAGGTATTATTTCCATGGGCATTTCTATAGAGAATTGCAGCACTCACTGCTTCTTGAACAGGGAAGCATAAATTTAAGGAGGTGAGTGAGTGGGATATGGCTAAAAGTAATAATCAAAAAGCCACTTTCAAAGCTAATGCTCAGGGAAACAACATATTTGCTCCATTGCAGGAGCAGATTGGACAGTCAGTCAAGCCATTGGAGCTAAGATTCATAATCCTGCCACATTCATCTGACAGCAGAAATCACATTTGCTGCTTTCTCCCCATGAAGAATGCAGGGTAGTCTAATATAAAACTGAAATAGCTAAATAATATTGCCTGCACTACCTGTTATCAAATTGCACTGATGTAGCAGCAACAGGGTGCCTCCAACAGGTTATTTTTGTCTTTCTCTCCCATCTCTAATAAGGATAAGAACACTTTGCACTTTTCTCCAACCTTCAAGAAACATTAACCAACACCAGCTAAGCCTTTGCGCTTCTGTGAGGTACCATAAGCTGTGAGTTTGTGGATGAAAAACAGAGCTCAGCAGACAGGGAGAGAGGCACTAACAGTGGAGATTGAAAATTTCCAGTCACCTGCTCTGAGTCACCTTCCTATTATATTTTTTTCTGTCCCAAATGGCAGGTACAACACACCAAGGAAAGCAATGCAGGTGTTGGTGGAACCTTCCAAAGCATCTCAGTGACATGGGGCATCTGCACTGCAGCAGGGAGCCTCGTGCTGGGAACCCTCCAGCTCCCTGGACCCCAACCAGTCCATCCACACGGGCAGAACAGGAATGTCCTTCCCATTCAGGTCTCTGATGATCATATTGTTGTACTAATTTGGGTACAGCGTGACACAAGCCCACCCAGGCTGCTCCCATTTCAGAGCTAAGGATCCCCAGCCTCACCATTTCGCAGGGCAGATGTGTCCTCAGAGCCTAATTCCCGCTGTAAGTCACCTAAATTTTTACTCC
>NW_009701906.1:0-3607 GCF_000703405.1 Apaloderma vittatum
GAGAACCAAAGGCACGCCTGCTGCACCTCAGGTGCTAAGCCAAGCAGTTGCTGCTGCGTTTGCTACTTCTAAGCCCTGTTCTTCACCCGGCCTTCCTCAGGGCAGAGGGCATTCACAGTCCGCGATTTCGGTCCTCCAGCGGTTCTGCTGATGCCTCTTGGTTTGCTCTCCCTGAGGAGTCTGGTGGGACTGATCTCATGGTTATCGGGAACTTTCGTGTCTGGCTCCAGCAGCCATTCTCACGACACGGAAAGCTAAGCGGGGCCTTTGCAGGGTCTGGACAGGTGTGGCATGGCAGGGCACAGGTGGCAGATTTAGAGGGGAAGAAGCCTGGTGTTCCCATCAGTGCAGCTGACTGACACAAGGAATGTGTTCCTCTGTGGTCCTGCCCCCGTCATCACTGCAAAAGAAACCAATGGGCGTCTTGGCATCAGTAGAAACACTACTAACTGTACCATCTCATCCTGTATTTTAATGTCTTTTAAAGCAGTTCTTCTCTGGAATACCCTTAATAAACTATTCCCTTTGTTCTTTTTTCTATAATACTATGTTAATAGTTAATCTATTCTTCTTTATTGATTAATGTTAAGGCATCCCTATTAGTAACTACCAGAGCTGAGGCTTTGCCAAGGCAGTGCTTGCTTGTCATGTGTGTGTAAATTTTGCTTGGTCTTGTGATATCTCTTCACTACACCAGAGCTGAGTGTTAATTTGTACAAAAGTTCTTGATTGAGACTTTTGTAATTAGTGAAAACAAATCGTAAACCTGATATTACTCCATCTGATGGTGATAGAAGGTGTCGGGAAGGTGATGATTCAAAAAGGATTGCTGAAGAGCCACCTAGGCCTCTAAGTAGACTAAAAACACAGCTGAAAGTGAGAGGTTGATCAGACAGCTACTGAGGGGAGATCTGCAGAAATTTGCTCCAGCATATCTGTGAAATTGCTCCAAAAACACTGGGGAAGAAGAAGAGTATATAACTGTATCTAAACTAGCCAACCCAGTATCTAATTCAGAAGATAAAGAACAGAACAGATTTGGGGAAAAGGGAAAACTGGGGAGGGATTTGGGGAGGACAGATATTGTTCTGAACTAATAAGACAGCTTATAAACTTACTGCAAGATGAAATTGGCGATGTACCTGCAACAAAAGGGAATAGAGCCAAGATAGGGGACGGGGAAAGAAAAATAAAACAACAACAACAAAATCAGTGTGGGCTGTTGAAAGCCAATGCAATAAATACTTCAGCTTCAGGTTTATCACAGTCAGCCATCAATATATAAGAAAGATTTCATAATTACTAGGCCAACTGATGATTACAAACATGCAAAATGGTTTAATAGGCTGAAATACTGAAGTGAAAATGAGTCACACGAAGATTTTTCCAAGATAGAAGCTGTAGAGAGCACCATCCTAGCTGTCAGCCTAGGATTAACTGGTCTGGAGGTATGATCTCATATTCCCTCATGTGAGGTTTTGAAGACAAATTATGCTGAAAACCACATCACTGATTTGTATCAGGAATCAACTGAAGCTGTTCAAGAACTGCAGTTCAAGGGATTTGGTTACATTTCCTGGATCAAACAGCAGACCTTCAAAAAACAAACTTTACATCAGAGAAAAAGTATTTTAGAATGCTGAAATAGTATTGGCTTGTTTCCTCCACTCGTTTTTGTGTAATTGCATAATGAGAAACATAAACCTAAACCTGGCTTTAGTTGTAGTTGAAGAACTTCTGTTGAGAAATGAAACAGATCCAAAGCCTGCAGCACTGAGACGGAGCCTGAGCTCAGTAAGCAGCTTTTAATTTCTGAAAAAGGGTGAAAGTTAGAATCTCAAAACCATCAAAGAGTATATCTTGCTAAAGCAAAGTTCATTAGCTGCACAGGAGCATAGGAGCAGAGAAAGACTATTAAACTGGCTTTTTTGGCAAAATTGTCTTCCAAATTATGTGGAAGTTTAAAGGCAGAAGAATGATAACCTTTGCCATCAAAACACCAGTGGAAAAGCCATGGCCAGTGCTATGCAAGTATTAACAGGGTATGTTGAGAAGAGGTGTTAAATTAATATTGTGTTCAGGAAATGAACATTAGGCTTTCACGTTAGTCTTAGTTAACAGTGAAGATCTTGCTAGAGAGTAGGTAAAAGTCAGAATTCATAGAATCATAGAATCATAGAATCATAGAACAGTTACAGTTAGAAGAGACCTTCAAGATCATGGAGTCCAACCTTTGTCCTAGCCCTATCAACACCACTAAACCATGTCCCTCAACATAACATCTACCCATCTCTTAAACACCTCCAGGGGTGATGACTCAAACACCTCCCTGGGCAGCCTGTTCCAATGGCTGACAACCTTCTCAGTAAAGAAATTCTTCCTAATATCCAACCTGAACCTCCCCTGGTGCAACTTAAGGCCATTTCCCCTTGTCCTATCACTCACCTCTAGGGAAAACAGAACAATATACGCCTTGCTACAACCTCCTTTCAGGTAGTTGTAGGGAGTCATAAGGTCTCCCCTCAGTCTCCTCTTCTCTGGGCTAAACAGACCCAGATCCCTAAGCTGTTCCTCATATGACACATGTTCCAAATCCTTTACCAGCTTGGTAGCCTGGCCCTTTCCCCTCTCCAGCACCTCAGTGTCCCTCTTGCACTGAGGCACACAAAACTGGAAACAGTACTCGAGGTGTGGCCTCACCAAAGCTGAGTAGAGGGGCATGATCACCTCTCTGCTGACAACACCATTCCTGACACAAGCCAGGATGCCGTTGGCCTTCTTGGCCACCTGGGCACACTGCTGGCTCATGTTCAGCCGGCTGTCCATCAACACTCCCAAAGCCCTCTCTGCCTGGCAGCTCTCCAGCCACTCCTCCCCAAGCCTGTAGGGCTGCTGGGCGTTGTTGTGGCCAAAGTGCAGGACCCAGCACTTGGCCTTATCGAAACTAATGTAGTTGGCCTTGGCCCACCAATCCAGGCTATCTAGATCCCTCTGTAGAGCCTCCCTACCCTCCAGCATATTGACACTTCCACCCAGCTTGGTGTCATCTGCAAACTAACTAAGGGTGCACCCCATCCCCACATCCAAGTCATGGATGAAAATGTTAAACAGGACTGGGCCCAGTACTGAGCGCTGGACAACACCATTCATGACCGGCTGCCAGCTGGATTTAATTCTGTTACCACGGCTCTTTGGACTCATCCATCTAACCAGTTTTTTACCCAGCAAAGCATATGCCCGTCCAAGCCCAGAGTAGTCATTTTCTCTAGGAGCATGCTGTGAGCAACAGTGTCAAATGCCTTAGTAAAGTCAAGGCAGACAACATCCACAGCCTTTCCTTAATCCAGCAAGTAGATCACGCTGTTGTAGAAGGAGATCAGGTTTGTTAAACAGGACCTGCCCTTCACAAACCCATGCTGACTGGAGCTGATCGCCTGGTTGTCCTGCATGTGCTACATAATGGAACTCAGGATGATCTGCTCCATCAGCTTCCTTGGAACTGAAGTCAAACTGACAGGCCTGTAATTTCCCAGATCATCCTTTCATCCTTTCTTATGGGTGTTATACTGGCTGACTTCCAATCAGCTGGGACATCCCCTGGCAGTCA
>NW_009701906.1:3661-3972 GCF_000703405.1 Apaloderma vittatum
TTACCCCATCTGGCCCCATAGATTTGTTCACATCGATGTGGAGCAGCAGGTCACTGACTATCTCTTTCTGGATTATGGGAAGAACATTTTGCTCCTGGCCCCTGTCTCTTGCCTTGAGAGCCTGGCTTCCCTCAGTATTGCTCACTAGCTCTGTCGGGAAAAAAAGGTACCTCAAATTTACGTGCAGGTGTCAGAGACTCAAACAAACAGATTATTCTTCTAGACACCCTATCCAAAGAATTCAAGAGAACATGATCATTTAAGCTGTAGTAACAGAAATGTTACAGGTGACCTGGCTACTGAGGATATGG
>NW_009701907.1:0-1721 GCF_000703405.1 Apaloderma vittatum
AACTCCTAATATTCTGTGATTCTGTGATTCTAGTAGTAAGGCTTGAAGGATAGTGAAGGAATGGAGCTGTGAAGTGCTTGAACTGTGAGAATGTGAAATAAAAGTGACAATGTTTAGAACATCAGAACCCCTTTAGGGATGTATAGGTTAAAGTAATCAGGTATTAACTTTCAGACAACTTATATAATAGTTTTTGTCAAGCTCAGTGTTCATTATCTTAGAATGAGATTGGCTTATAGAGAAGGAAAGAGATGCTGCTACAGACCCTTGGTATGTAAGCTTAAAGCTTAGAACTACTCACATAAACAAGTGCATATTCATTGTGTGGAGACTTTGGAAAAAATACTCGACATTTTCCAGGGTCTAGAGAAGCTGAAACACCTAAGGGGAGGAACAAAACCCTTCAACTTGTAGAATTTGGGATAGATATTCAATGGCAGACAAAACAAGTCCTGAAAAAGTTAATGGGGACTGGATGCGTCACCTTTTTTACCTCCAAAATTACTTCGTGGGAAGCTATTGTCTATCAAAATTGTTTGTGGGTAATGGACTAATGAAGTCTATTTGGACTCTTCCTGGATATGTCTTTTACTGTTGGCTAAGAGCTCTGTTCTTAATCTGCGTGTGTGCAATGGTTAATGCACGTGGCAAACACTTATCAGTGTTCAGGTGAGTGTCTCTGTAGCCACAGTTCTGCAAGAAGAACTCCCTTGCAAGTTTTTCTCCATCACTAGTGTGGCAAGATCCATAGCACTTACATCGTAATTGCAATACGATGATGCAGTGGGCTGAAAGGCATGGACTCCGCTCTTGAGAGAGGCTAAGACAATGTTTATTAGCAAGAAGCAGTATTTATGGGTTACAAACAGGAGACCAGACTATGCAGCCAGGATTGTTATTCACTCATGTGCTCCTTCACTCTCTTATCACACAGGGAGAACAGACTTTCCCAGGTCTGTTTTGATCATTCTCTCCCATTCACTCCCATGCACATCTTGTGTACGAGAAGCGTCTTATCTGTCCGTTCTCACGAGCAAACTCCCAACATGAGCTATACTTGGATGGTTACAGTCTCTTCTGATTATTAGCAAGCAAGAGTTAAGTACTTTTTTAGAAGAGAGCTCAAGGACAAAAGTCTTAATTCTGCAACACAATGGTGCCGGCACAGCTAACTGTAAAATGTAGCGTATCTGCACAATGATGGAATTCAAGTATGTCCCAAAATAACAATTCTGGCGTAGCTGGATGTCAGGTCTGTGTAATTACATTACCAGTGTAATTAATGATTGATGCCCTGGGCAAGCCAGGCACTTCCCAGCTGGTCTCTCCACAGATGAACGGATTTGTGACAGTGAACCAACTTGAGACAAGGTGGTTGGCTGAACTCCTCACTTCCAAGGTGCCGCACAGCCTCTCAGCAGAGGCTCACTGCACGCTTCTGGTGGTTCTCCTTAAACAGTTTGTTCTTAAATGTTGACTCCTCATCTGCTATTTCTAATGTTGCATTTTGCCCTCTATTTTCCTTTTGCTGACTTTAACAGGCCAGTTTTACCTGTGCTTCCCCAGACAACCCGTGTGGCAGTTGCCTAAGCACATGCTCTAGACGTTTTGGGTTCGCTGCTCTCCAGCCACATCACAAATGCCTTTCCCTCTCCCTCTAGCTGCCCCTTCCCCACACAGGCCCTGTGCTGCCCGTTCTGCTGCCTTTGCCCTTCTGGCCC
>NW_009701908.1:0-4502 GCF_000703405.1 Apaloderma vittatum
CCCCCGGCTCCCCATCCCTGCCTGCCTGCGCTCACAAGGCCTTTTGACACCACGTGCTCATGTTTTGCATTTCCCCCACACACACCCCCATCAATACCATTTCTTTTTCCAGCTCTCCACCATATGTATTTAATGTATATAGAATGTAATGTGTGTAAAAGTGCTTGCCTCCTGAGGGGTGTCCTTGCTAACCCCAGTAGCAGGGCCTGTGTGGAAATTTAGTGGGGAAGAACTTTCCCACAAGGCTGGGGATGCCCAGATGAAGCAGATTTTTGATGGATTTCGTATATCCCATCACTGCAGTCCCAGGAGAATGGTGGGTCCATACAGATCACCCACGGGCTGTATATGTGGCTCTCAGACTGAGGACCACAACAGGGCTGCCAGATCTCCTTGATGAGTAAATGGGTTTTGTTTCATCCTAGTTCTGTGAAAATCCTGCTTCCATGTGAGGAAAAGATGATCTCTTGTTTCCAGTTTCCTTTCCCAGACAGAAGAATGATGTCACGGATTTCCTCCTCAATGGTGTCAAAGCACAGTATTAGATTCATACCTCTAAGATTACTTTTTTCCCAAGCCTTTCAGACTTTGAACCGGAGAATCCTGCTTCCATGGCATAATCATTTATCTGAGCTGCGTCCAGATGGGCAGTGCCCTCCTCCTTCTTGTTTGCAGCTGGAGCAGGTTTTCCGATGCTGACCTTCACAGCATGCTTTCCCTGGAGCATGCCTTGCCTCACTGGAGCAAGATCCCTAACCTGGAGGAATAAAACTGTACCCTTATGTGAAAAGTAGGGGAGCTGTGTAAAGTAGGGAAGCCATGAGGACTTGATGCCCCTGAAAAGAGTGCTCCTTTTGTACACAGTTTTGCTCTCAGTAGAAACAAGCCTGATTCCTTTTCTTCCCCAATCTTCTGTCGTTGCTTTAAATTCTGTAAAATGTCCTCTACCTTTTTCCTAGGCTGTTTTAATCAGTATTCTCTTCACTCTGATGAGCTTAAGGGAACATTTAACTACCTAAGTGAATAAAAATGTGAATATATAGATATGATAACTGTGACCACAAGTCTTTCCTTTTTCATAATAATATTCTTCTGCTTCCCATTAGAAATTCATGTGAATTCACAACAGTGCATAAACTGGCACATTTGTCACTTTGTTTCCCGTGTGTTTGACAGGTCACATTCAAATTAGGTCCAAGGAAACAAACAGTGTTTCGAACTTGTTTCTCGTTTATTCTGTTTTAAATCTACCCTTGTATGCCAAATTGTAATCCGTGTTAGAAAACATGATGGTATACACGTGAATTGGTTTAAATTGCACTATTTGTCATTGCAACAGCCTGCCCAGGTAGGTGGTTGGGTGTAGATGTTGCGTTGAAGGACATGGTTTGGTTGTGGTCATAAGGCTAGGAAAAGGTTGGACTCGGTGATCTTGGAGGTGCCTTCCAGCCAAAACTCTTCTATGATTTTATGATTCCATGATTTATTTTAGCTTGATGTTTGGGAACTCTACATGCATGTTCTACAGCAGGAGTGAACAGGGGCTGTACTGAGAATGAATGCAAACACCCACTGAAGAAAACCATTTCTGCTGCTTTAGATGTGGCTCATAGACTTTGTTTTTAGTACAAGTGGTAGCAGATCTTCACGTGTGCTGCTTGCTCTATGCATTTCTAGCACACATACCAGGTTGTGCTAACCAGCTGTCCCTTGTGGTGATTGTGCCCAGTGGCACAGCTGGACAGCTTTGGTAGTGGACAGTGTGGCATCAGATGGTGATGCTGAGGAATGTGTAGTTGCTTCCCAAAATTACACTTGTGTGTGAAAAAAGCTTCTGAAATGCTGTCTGAAAATGGTGTTCCAGTCATAGATTGCATATGTTTATCTGCTGCCCTAATTGTCTGGGTTCACAGACATGTCGTTAAACTAACCGTCTCACCCACCAAAGCAAATTTAGTATCTGATCATATCTCTTCCAAACTCCTGGAATACTTAGAGAAATGTTTTTCTGTGTTCTATTCTTGCCTTTTCCTCTGTAGCAAAAACTTTAGTGTTTTCAGGAAGGGAAAAAACCAGAAATAGTACTATTGCCAGACAGCACGTGTGAGACCTGCGGAGTAATATGTGATCATTAAAGCACCCCTGAAATAGGGACTGGAGGTTTTTTTGAAGACTTCTCGCCAAGTGTGAAGCAAGACAGCTTTGCATCTGGATGATGCAAGCATTGGAGAACAATGCAGTACTTCCTCCTTTCTCATCTCTAGGACACTCAGTAATGCTGAGTGCTGACCTTCATAGGACAATGTCCAGATTTTGAGTCAAAGGACAACAGAGTGCAAGGCAGTGGTCCAAGAAGGGATCCTTTGCTACCTCTTTGATTATTTAGTTAGAAGTGACAGCCTGAGCAATAGATTTAAATTTTTGTTAAAATTAACCAAAAGTGAAGCAGTCTGTAAAAAACCAGAAGCAGGTTTCTCCAGAACAGATGTAACTGGAAGGTTTCACAATGGCTTATCCACCCTTGCTGCAGGTGTTGGAGTAAGATTGGGATGTGCACCTAAATAATTTTGCTGTCTTCTGTGGTGAGCCTGATGCTGAATCACAAGCTATATCTCAGATTTCTGTAAACACCTGTGAATCATTTGAGCACGTTAAGTTGTGTGGGATCCAATCTGTGGTTTCTGCTCTTCATCTCTGAGTAGAATTAACTCACTGAATGTCAGTGAAAGTTTCACTGCTTCCTCTTGCACAAAGCTGAGCTCTGCATCCAGATGTGCGCATTCTGCGTTGACAACTACTGCCCTAAAGAGGATGATGTGGGTTTAGGTGCTGTAATAGTCAAAGTAGTTCATGAACCAGCTTCTGTAGCAGCTGTCCTGTAGAAGACTTGGAAAATATTGTTCAGCAATGTGGAGTTTCTTTATAAACATTCTTTAATAAGTATTTTTTTTTTTTTTTTCCTAATGACAGGTCAAATATAGTCAGCTGCTTTTTCTGCTCTGTAGTTCAGTGAGGGCACCATCTTTCCCTCATCTGAGCAGCAGAAAAAATCACAGGTAAAATGTCCACATTTGCTGATAAATGGCCTTTCTAAACAGATGCTAATGGTTCCTGCAGTGAATTTAATGTAACAGCTCTTTACATGACAGATAGTCCAAAGGGGGGAAAAAAAAAAAAAACCTGATAACCATTTTTTAGATATTTCTTAGAAGTAGAAAAAACATCCACTGGTGGAAGAAAAATAGCAAAATGGTTAAATAGCATGCTATTTCTGACGAACTTTGAAAGGCAAGGCGTACTCCCAACAGGTGAAGCAAGCAGTAAAAAATGCTGGTGGGTGTTTTGAAGAGCGTAACAAAGGATGCATGGTGTCTACCCTGCACTTCTTAGTATATAGTAATTGTAACTTTAAATTCAGCATAGTTGATGGTGTAGAGATACTCTTTAAAATGTCTATGTTCGTGATTGTAGAAGAGTTCTCTTAAGGAGTGGAGGTGCATAGAACTACTTGAAATGCTTGCTGATCAAGAACTTGTAGATAAGTGACTTAGTGACAATGAGAAGAAACCATCCTTGAGAGTAGGATTTCTAAATTGCTGTCAGTTACACTTCAAAGTAGAGGGGCACTTTTAGTGTCCTGGAACAGGGTGTTTCCTCTTCTGATCAGAGTTCTTATTGTGTGCGGAATACCCGTGCGCCAAGATCCAAAAGATAGGAAAATAGTTTGAGTGACAATTAGGCCTAATTTTCAGAGCTTGGCATGTTCCAGCAGCACCATACAGACTGCAAAAGCAGTTTCAAATTCAGTAATTCATTTAGGAATGGCACTTGGGTTATATGTCGGGCTCTGCTACAGCCTCATTTCTGTAACTGCACAAAGAAATTGAATAATTCTCGGATCTAAAGCAACAGTGTTCTGGCAGCAGCTGGATTGCATAATGAGATCCATTTCACCAGCTTCATCAAACTAGCCTGGATCCAGTTTCCTCGCAATATGTGGGAATCCGTCTAAGAGTTCTTGTTTGCGGTACACAGACTTTTTCCATGGAAGATTCTTTAGAACCAAGATTCACTTCTATAAATGGTGAAATTAGAGGAGCTACTGGATCCCAGGATGGCCAAGCTTAAGACAAATTAAATTCAGGAGCCTTTCCAGATGCTGGATGATTCAGAGGAGTTTTCACCTATAATTAAAAAGAGTTTTCTCTGCTTCTTCTGGGTTTTGTTATGGGCAAAGCAATGACCAGAAAAATAATTTGCAACAAGCCCTTACTTGAAGTTTGAATTTGATATTAATGGGCACATGTAGAAAGAACACAAAAGAACCCCAGACCACTGCTTAGGGGAAGAGTAAAAGAAGGTGTTAAAGGATTCATATCACAATTCGTACTGAATAGCTATGATCCTAGGTGGTTAATGTTACCCAGGGAAGAACTGTAACATTTCTATGGACTTGATGTTGAAAAGAAGCAAAGTAATAATAATAATAATAATAATAATAA
>NW_009701909.1:0-2189 GCF_000703405.1 Apaloderma vittatum
CGTGGATGTGTCCAATCAGAGCCCATGTATTTATGTATGTTCAAATTGCCTAACTGATCCCTACCCCAGTTCTCACCAACCAGGGCAAACTCCTCCTTTATCCTGACTTCCTATGGGGCCTCAGGGCTCTGGGGCTCGTGAGGACAGTCTCCAGAAGTATAGACAGAGGCAAAGGAGGCATTCAGTAACTCTGCCTTCTCTGTATCCTCTGTCACCAGAGCACCCACCTCATGCACCATAGGGCCTACCTTGCCTCTAGTGTTAGGGCTTCTTCAAATACATTGCAGATAAAACTTTCTGTTGTCCTTGACCTCCCTTGCAAGGTTTAATTCCAAGGAGGCCTTAGCTTTCCTAGTTGCCTCCCTACATCCTCTGACAACAGTCTTATATGCCGCGCAAGTAGCCAGCCCCTCCTTCCATGATCCGTAGACTCTCTTCTTCCACTTGCGTTTGCTCAGCAGTTCCCTGGTTAACCATGCGGCTCTCCTGTCTCTCTTGCTTGATTTCCTGCCTGTTGGGATGCACTGATCTTGGGCTTAGGAGTGGTCCTTGAACAATAAGCAACTAATAATCTTGGGCCCCTTCACCTTCTAGTACCCTGTCCCATGGGGTTTCCGCTAGCAACTGCTTGAAAAGGCCAAAGTTGGCCCTGCTGAAGCCCGGGGTTGTGATCCTGCTTGGTATTCTGTTCCTACCGCACAAGATCCTGAATTCTACCATCTCATGGTCTTTGCAGCCAAGGTTGCCCTCAACCTTCACTGCTTCAACCAGACCCTCCTTGTTAGTGAGGACAGTTAGAGAGCTCTTCTCTCCTAGCCAGCTCACCCACCATTTGCATCAGGAAGTTATCATTGATGCACTGGAGGAACCTCCTGAGCTGTGGATGGCTGACTGTGTAGGCCTTCTAGCAAATATCTGGGTAGTTAAAATCCCTCATGAGAACCAGGGCCTGTGATTGAGAGGCTGCTATCAACTGCCTGTAGAAGGCATGTATGTGAGGGCAAGAAGCCTAAGGATGAAGAGTAGGTGTAAGAAAATCATAACATATGTGAAAAATAGGGGGGATTCCTTCTCTTCTGAAGGAATCTGAAAAAATTAACCACCTCAGTTATCCACCTTTCTGTGCGGGGCAATGCAGGAGAATAATATGTTTAGAACTTTGCATATTCTCAGCCTTACTGAAGCTTAAGAGTGATAAATGATTTGAAGCAAATTACTTCTATCGCATCACTCAGTGAAACCAACAAGCTTGAAGTTTGTCTCTTGCAAATTATTGTGGCTGGGATGTGAAGTGCAAGGCTAGAGTTTTCAGCTTAAGTAATAGTGTGGTCAAATGCCACCTCTGAGTGCTTGTAATGAGACTGTCTTTGAAGGTAGTAGTAAGCAGACCAAGTACCCTCATCATTTCCAAGTATGTATGATGCAATTTGTTGATTGGGCTCTCTGAAGCTCCATCATACAGCAGGATCAAAGGAGAGCTGTGGCTCCCCTGTGTAGTACAATTTGGTCTTGATTTCATTTCATGCTGAAGTAGAGGGCTTGACTGCTGGTCAAGAGAGTTCATCTGGATCATCGGCTTGGAATTCATATACTAAGAAGCTTCCTTCAATAATCATCAAAAGTCTGATTGTTATGAAAGTTAAAGTAAGTGCCTCTGCTGTAAGCAACAGCAAAGCACGACACCAGAATGGCTTGACACTTGCTAACATTTAATCTGCTATGTGTCAAATGTAAGTTAAGGCTTAGAAATCAAGTCCATTAACGGAGTAAACTTATTAACTGGATCCATTCCTGTAACCTGAAAGACCAAAAATATTGCAATGAAACCAGGATGCATGACCTTTATAATTTGTTGTCATTGCATGAAATTAATAACCTTGGTATATATACAGCAATTAATTTACAGAGAAAATTTTATACCTATTCTTTTCAATGAATCTTGCTAGGTTCAAAATTTCTGCCATTCATATGGGTACACTGAAAGAATAAAAACTGGCATTCACCTTGCTTTTGTTATTGTAACCTTATATATTGAGGTTGTCTTAAGACAGAAGCTGTACATGAGCATTTTACTATACTATTAAAATTTAAATTTTTATTAGCTTTGGTAAAAGAATAAAATGGTGTCGTGGATTAGGGCTGGGCCAGCCTCTAACATGGAAAGACGCTCTCTAACCCCCTCTTCCCCC
>NW_009701910.1:0-6022 GCF_000703405.1 Apaloderma vittatum
TGGAGTGGGAGGTAGCCCTGCTCTGCCCTCGGCTCCCTTGCCCCGGGGGTTCTTGCTTGGCCAAAGGGCTCCAGACTTGCTGCCCTGTCAGGAGCTGCCACTTTTCAGCTCTCCCTGCCCTGGGCAGGCACAAGAGAGATTTTCATGTGTCACTGGCCACTTTCTGTGGCTTTGCCAGACTGCAAGGGATGGTTTTTTTCAAGCTAAACTAAGGAATGCCTAAGCCTGCTCCTGGCTACATGTGTGCACTGCATTAATGCTTGTGAGCATCGGCTCTGAAACAGATGCAGAAAAATAAAATTCTGTTTGCACTTGTAACCTCTGCGATTTGTGGCCTTGGAAGTGTTTCTGGAGCTCAGTCCAGATTGGAAGGGACCTTAGAGATCATCTAATCCAACCCCCTGCCATAGGCAGGAATACCCTTTACTAGACCAGGTTGCTCAAGGCCTCATCCAACCTGGCCTTGATCTCTGAGGAGGGGGCATCCACATCTTCCCTGGGCAACCTGATGTACCCCAGGGATCAGTGCTGGGCCAATCCTTTTCAACATCTTTATTGACGTCATGGATGAGGGGATTGAGTCTACCCTTAGTAAGTTTTCAGATGACACCAAACTGGGGGGAGTGTTGATCTGCCAGAGGTTAGGAAAGCACTGCAGAGGGACAGGCTGAGTTGATGGGCTGAGGCCAACGGGATGAAGTTCAACAAGACCAAGTGCACGGTCCTACACTTTGGCCACAATAACCCCCTGCAGTGCTGCAGACTGGGGGAGGAGTGGCTGGAGAGTGGCCGGCAGAGAGGGACCTGGGAGTGCTGATTGGCAACTGGTTGAACATGAGCCAGCAGTGTGCCCAGGTGGCCCAGAAGGCCAATGGCATCCTGGCTTGTATCAGGAACAGTGTGGCCAGCAGGAGTAGGGATGTAATTCTGCCCCTGTGTTCAGCCCTGGTGAGGCCTCACCTTGACTGCTGATGTGGCACTTAGTGCCATGGTCTGGCCGATGTAATGGTGTTGGGTCACAGGCTGGACTTGATCTCAGAGATCTTTTCCAGACTCAACAATTCTGTGATTCTGTGTTCACAGAGTCTTGCTGGTGTTACAGATTTCTTGTACCTGAACATGACAGTTAATCATAGAACTGGCCACCAAGCCATAAATTAAGGTGCAGCACTAATCAGAGCATGAGTCAAGACTTTTCTGGTTCAGTGAGATTAAAGCTGCTTTCTGTTTAGCATGGTAAATTTTGATTTGCATTGCTCATTAAGCTGTGACCAGCAATCCTCTCAATTTCTCAGGACTGCTACATTCAAACAGTTTGTGCAGAAAACTTTAAACAAACAAAACCAAAATCCTCAATCCAAACAGAACAAAACTCTCATTACTTGCAACTCCCTAATGTCTGGAGATTTTCTTAAGATATTTTCAGATCTGTAGGTTAAAAATGGTATGGTAGTGCAGAGTATTGTCACAGATAAATTATCTTGTATGTCTGACAATTTTTTTGGTCTGCTTACAATTTCTGGTTTTCCAGACAAGAAATTGTTTCAGTATCTCTTCCAAAGACTCTTACTACTTGGCACAGTGCTTTGCAAAAAAATTAGAAAAACAAAGTCCCTGCCATAGGGGACTAATGATTAAAAAGAGAAGAAGCTTTGATCTGTTACTCCTGTGTCATTCAAGAGTAACACTGCTGTAAACATTATTAAGATTTTACAGACGTATATATGAAATCAGAATATGTTCCAAATATCAGAGGTAGAGACACAATAAAACATCAAAGAGGAATAGTAAAGAGGAAAGAGGAAAAAAAAAAGAAGATCTTTTGAGATGGACTAATGTTAGCAGAAAGCCTTAACTGTGTCTTAAGGTGACGGGACAAAAGATTCTGTTTAACAGCATAGCATGTTCCACAATACAAATATTTTTGTGGATAAAATTTAAACTTAATACAATAGATTCATTATAGTTATTCATTTACACAAGTGCTTCCACAGACATGTAATTTCAAAAAATAGCTTGACAATTTAAAAATAGGTCTTGAATTTATGAGTTAGCAAGATATATGTTACATGTATCTAATTGTGTATCTGTAGTTCAAACAAATCATCACTGCTGTTGTGGCCATGCACAACAAGCTGCAGGTGAAACCCCACTACTGTACGTGGAGCATATATTTACTTTACAGAGTCCAGTCTGACTACTAAAAGATTGTAGCTATTTTTTCCAGAGCATTATTAGGGTAGGCTTCCAAAAGAAACTGGTTTAATGGACCTCTTTCTAAGGTAACTGGGATAGCAGCACGTACTAACCAGGTGCCACTTTCCGAAGCTCATATAATTTAATGGCTAAATTGGTAATTGATTCCAAATCTTTAGCTGCTGCTTCTGAAATGCATTTCAATGGACGGCATTTCAATCTCTAGCATCTTGTTAGCAGCTCTATCTTTATCACTGCACTGGCCAACAAATCCCCAGATTCAAAGTTTAATTTCTACCAGCAGATACCATAAGCATACTTTCTTTTTCTTTTTTTTTTAAAAAAGAAAATCTTCAGATCCATTTTTCCTAGAAAATATGATTACTGATTTTTTGCTCATACTCCTGTAAGTCAAGTGAAATATCTTTCCCACTCCTTATTCCAAGAATCTCAGGAGGTGATCACTCACCACTTTTCCTTGGAACACAAATTCCTTGAAAATAGAAGTTATTGCCCATGTGCTTTTCCAATAAAATCTGTCTACCTCACAGAAAATTACAGATTAATTGTTTTCTCATATTCTCACACTGAGCAAATCTCACATAAAAATATTTCATAAGATAAAAAAGAAGCCTGCTGAAGTAATCTCTGATAAGAAGTGACCATAATTGGAGACCATCTCCTTCTATACAATTACCTATACATATATAGATTTCCACAAGGAAATTCACAGGTATGTATGGCTTATGCCACAAGCACATACAGGCACAATAGTTCAAGTGGACAATGCATTCTCACCAAGATCATAATGGCAATGTTGGACTTGGGAAAGAATGGGATATAGTATTAAGAAAAGGTTGAAAACTAGGGAGAATGTATGTGAAATTATTCACAAGGTGAAAAAGGGAAACTATTTCAGGCACTCCATTTCAGAGACAAAACATTTTAAAAGACTGATTTGATAAATAACATCAAGAATTCAGCATATAAAAAAGCAGTAAAAAATGCTCATACTCCTGGAATAAGTATTTTGATCTGTTTGTACCTCAAAAAGGCATACATGCGTGAGTAATCACACTATATCCATCCTCAAGTTCATATGCATTCTGCTGTGTTTCGGAGGTTTCTGATCATGTCACTATGAAAAAGTGGTATGATATAGGGGATGGGATCTGATAACAACAGTAACAATAAAAACTAGTTCTTATGAAGTGGTTCTAGTATTTCAAAACTTCAAACATTAACTAAAGACTGTTTAAAGAGGCTCCTGAGAAGCAGAAATGCTTTTCAAACATAAAACCTAGTAGAAGATACAGCTCAATGCTCCAGGCTGTCAGCTGGGAAAGCTCAGGTTAGAATTTAGGAAAGCCTAACTACAACCTTCGACAATTGGTAAAAGTCACAGCTTCGAGAAATGAAGCAGTATCACCCCGTCCATGAAAATAGGGCAGACAATGTTTCAATAATAGCTGAACACTTGTTGCCTCACAAGGCAAAGCAGGGCAATGAAGAAAAGGCTAAGAGAAGTCCCTAACACTTCCATAGGGAATGGAGCTCTGTCTTATAGTCCTTCTGTTTTATGCACAGGGGAGCACCATCTTCTCTTAATTGCCTATGTTTAGCTTGATTCTTCACACAGTTCTTTAAGGTTGGACTAGATGATCTTCAGAGGTCCCTTCCAACCCCTAACATTCTGTGATTCTGTGACACACATTCACCTCAGGAATGGGGATGAAAAAAGAAACGCACGATATTTTTACTGCATGTTTGAATAAGAAAAAATTCTCAGACTAATGTGAATGCAGTTAGGATATAGGTGAAAAAAAGTCTTGTCAAGATACAGTAATATACCATCTAGACCCATTTTTTTTCTGAGAAATTAATAAACTAATTTGTTTTAGTCATTCATAATGAAAGATGATTTTTCCCTAGAACAACCTAGGTTCACGAAGAAGCAATGTCTGTGACTGTTTCCGTGAAAACTATAATCATGAATTGTTTTAAACAGTTTAATGGTTTCATACAACAGGACTCAGTAAAAAGAATAGAGCAATTATTACCTTCCTCTATCTCTCTTTTAAGAAATAAAGACAGCAGATCTTTTCCTGTAATAGGTAGAGCACATTTACAGAGGAAATGGGTATGAGAAACATTGTTGCAATTTTTGGAACATTATGCTACAACTCCAAAGCTAAAATTCAAATACACTGCTGCTTCTTGAAAAGTCATTGCAAAGAAATGAGGGTTCACAGCAGTGCAGTTGTATTTTTCATAGAGGACTTCTAATAGGCACAAAGCTCTTATCAGCTGTTTCTAACACCAAAGCAACATTTAGAATTTTTCACTTAGAAATACTGGATTAAGTCTAATTCCTACACAAGAGCAAAGATAACTTGGAAAATGAGCAAAAATAGTTCACTGGCTAAAAGAATGATGAAGATAAAGTGAAACTAAGCGACTCAGTGATCCCAGTGTCAAAAATACTCAAAGGAATTGCTAAGAGACAAGCAAAGCTGCAGAGTGAAACAAAGACATGAAAAAAGGGTGTATTAAGAATGAACAGGAAAAAATGATCTCATAACTCATCGTTTACCTACTTAATATTTACCTAGGAGGAGTGATACATATTTCATGAGAAACATTTAAGTTACGAATTAATGTCTGCCTCAGTTCTACAGCAACATGACAACAACTAAGGAAAAAAACAAATCTCCACAAGCTGTTGGTTCCCACTTCAAGGACATGAGTACATAGATCAGAGCAGAGCAAGGACATTGTTGCTGCTACCCTTGTACTTGAAAAATCACCAGAAGTTGAAATCAGCTTTTCTCGAACACTGAGAGATAAAGAAGGATCAATCAATACATTTCTTAAGGCAGGACAAGATATATGAAATCTTACAGGCATGTTCTCTGAAAGAACATTGAGAACTGAATGCTGAAACCTGAGTAACTTTTGAAGCAGCTTCCATTCACCACTGTAGGACTGCAGAAATCCTATTCCTTTCTCAGACTCTTTTTGAAAAACTACTGTTAAGCACAAATTATATCTGCAACTAGCATTCCAGCTAAGTTAATGTCTAGCAATGTGAAAGTTTCTATATTAAGTTCTGTTGAGGGTGACTACTTAGGAAAAACAATGTTTCAATTTTTAACTTTTTTTTTATCCCACTCTACCTATAAATCTCATTTGCCACTGGTATTACAATTGCTTTCTTGCAATTAAAACAACCAAACAGCAAATTAAGTTTTTTATTTCACCTGTTAAACTCCTGAAAACATGAAGCCACTGTCTTACTTACTCCGAAGACAAGCAGGCATGAAACAGTAATTCATGCACTGAAGTAACTGTTTTATGCTTTTCATATGGTGCCTGCAGGCACAGTGTAGAGGAATAAAAATTGGAACACAACATCAACAGATCTTGTTCTGTTCTCTCTATCTATGCTTTTAGCTCCCCCACTCTGATTATTTGTTACAGCTCCTACAGCTCTGGGAAATGACAGGCTCACAGGTGCTGTGAATGCAGCAGCCTTCCTTCCCTCAGGGTCTCATTCCCAGGGTGAAGCAGAACCAGCATGCTGTTCGCTCCTCATTTTGGAGGCTGAGAGCAGTGGCCCATGGAGCATTTCATACCAAGGAAGTCACAAGCAGATGTTATTAGAAAGTCTAACGACATCAGTGGATGAAGATAGACAATTTTACTAGCAGTCTGCATTCTGTTAGGATATTGCAGTACTGTCCTCTATATCTCTTTGTTTCTTACAGCAAAGGGAAGCTTCTTCCCATAAAACAAAGTGATTCTATACCCTGCACTGCCTCTTTCC
>NW_009701910.1:6053-24036 GCF_000703405.1 Apaloderma vittatum
CCAGTGGGCACAAAAGAGCCGTCTTCTACCTCCAAGTTCATGTTTGCAAATGAGGGAACTGTCCCATCATTTCCCATATCAACTGGAAAATGTATGGACACCAAGAACTCAGAAAACAGCTAGCTTTCTGCATATCCTCAATATCAAACACATTATCTTCTCAAAATGGAAGTTTCCAAGGAAACAAGAAGAGAGGAGATGAGAAATGTAAATTTAAAAGAGCAAAACAAAATGAAAAGTCTGGTGTTTATATTTTTTAAATTTATATATACACGTACACTGTTATTAAGTTGCAATTGCCCATGATCCATGGGCTTATCATTTCATGCATTTACTGAAAATAATAGTTGTATCGCAAAGATCAAGCCTCTGTCATGCTAATAACTTTATATTCACAAAGGAACTGCTGTTCTAAAACTCATGTTATTTAAATAGAGAATATAGACAATAAGTGTCAGCCTCATGTTAACTGAACTGAAAAAAAGTTAAAAAATTCAATAAAAGATAAAAAAATTCTCAATAAATAGAGGAAATCTGTATTAGAGTCAGCTACTGAACAGAGATCTCCTCAGTATGTAGTTAATCGATATAAAGATGGTGAAAAAATTGCATCTATTGCTGGCTCCCTGCAGTGGATGCAATTTTGAAAGCCATTTGAAAATGGCTTCCCCAGAAATTTACAGTGTACCTATAGCTTTATTGTTTATTGTGAAACCATGGTGCACTTTCAGCAGAGGTATCTGGCTTTGCGCTGTCTTAAGAAAGTTACCAAGCCATCTTGACTAGTTTCCTGGTTTGGGGTAAACGAAACCAATTTTT
Organism: Apaloderma vittatum; assembly: GCF_000703405.1. Lineage (NCBI taxonomy): Eukaryota > Metazoa > Chordata > Aves > Trogoniformes > Trogonidae > Apaloderma > Apaloderma vittatum. Next base: position 6,873 of record NW_009701910.1, read on the forward strand.
TTGAGTGATTTTTACTTTCCAGTTTTCTTCTAAAAGGCTGCATGTTCTGCAGTTAGCAGCATGTTTTTGCAGACAGTGTGTGCTACTGGCAGTGGTAACACCTGGCATTTACAGTTACTGCCTGGGACTGGTATGCAGACAGGCTCTTGCTGATATTTATTCCCATAGTGCCCAAGGCCACTGCTGGCTCTTGTGTGCCATGCTGGGGGTGCCAGGTAGTAAGAGGGGTCACAAGAAAATAAAAAAAGGTTGTGCCTCCAGGGGGTAATAGACAGGAGAGGTGACCAACAAGAGTATTCCATGTATGTCGTATTTAGTATAAATTGAGTGATCACAAGAGTTTAGGCCTCTTTCTTCAATGGCTGGCGTCCAGGGAGGACTCCGTCTGATCTCCTGCTTTTGATCTTGATCCTGAGTTCCCGAATACAGCTCCCGTGTCCAGCTCCTGTTGCTGCTGAGCCTGGGCTTCCCCAGTGCTGCCTGCCCTGCAGCATCAGTGGGGATTGCTATCGGGGAGGGAAGTTGGGTTCAATATTGGTTTTGTGTATATATATATATATGTATATCAGTGCATATATTCGAGTCTGTAAGTGTCTCTGCCTCATTCTCTTTTTCTTCCTTTTTGGGGAGGGAGAGGGCATTAGAGAGCCTCAGTCAGCACTTAGTGGCTGGCCCAGCCCTAACCCGCAACAACTAGTTTTTTTTTTTTGGTGATCTTTCGTTAAGGCTTTTGAAAGACAATCCCTAGGTCTGAATATAATTTAAAATACGTTGGATTGCAAGTTCAATACAAAGAAAATAAATAAATCCAAAACAGTAAGTAAGTAAGCAAAACTGCATTTCCAGATAGTCTTTACTTACTACAAATCAAGGACTGTTCATCCAGCCTTGAGGAGAAAATTGGACCAGATGACCTTCTGCAGTCCCTTTGAACTGGAACAATCCTATCATCTTATGAGATTCCTGTTTCACGTATTTTTTTGGAAAGTCACTTATGATTTATTTTACATGGAAAACCTTAATGCTGGCTTCCCTCAGGCTAAGTGGAAAGTCAATGGCATTGTGACCTGTAAACCCACTTCTAATCCCTATTGTTGGCAATGATTTTAATCTGTTCTCTGAGATCCACATATTATTTTGCTTGGATGAAAGTCCATGGTTAGGAAAGAAAAAGAAATGGACCTGGAGGAATAAAGACTCAAAGCCTAAAACTCATATCAGAAGAATGAGAACTCTGAGTTTGTACAGACTGCTTTTCATGTGTTGCTCTCAAAGCATGCAACAATGAGAATTCTTTGACCCCTATGCCTACAAGCGAAAACTCCCCACAACAAAACAGGTTTATTAATATGAAAGCTTTCCTCAAACACAACATTTTTATGCAGTTTTCACTGCATAAAAAAATCCAAACACTATTTATGCTATTATTAGCAGGAGGACATGTATTAGTGTAACTGCATATACCATTACCTTGTCAGGAAATGCATAACTAAAGCACCAAAAGTTATAGTTCACTGATGGCTAGTAAGTTACTTGCCATTAACAGATCAATAAACAGCTCTGATCCTGATTTGTATAAATTTCTCCCTGAGAGCAATTTCTCCCTGAGAAGATATCATGTTATAAAGTGATGAGATTGTCAAGAAACAAAAAGATGAAGAAGTTGAATTGCTGCACTGTCTTCATCTTTTCTGTTCTCTTCAGTACAATCGAAACCAGAAGGACTGGTCATTCTAAGTGGGTACTTAAACATCTGAAAGGGCTAACATAAAAGTTCTAACCTAGAAAAGCACCTGTGGTCAAGGCCACAAATGCTATCCTGATCCCATGAAGTCTATAGAGGTTTTACCATTGGCTTCAGTGCAACCTGGACTCCATTTCCTGAGGAATACAAAAATGTCTTTTTTTTTTTTCATTTCTTTGTGTGGGCAGCATAGTGCAAAGATTTACATAGAAAGATATGTGGTAGAAGAAGCCACATGAGCACTTGGAGCTGTGCTTTGAGCCAAATAGGGTGTCATAATATATTTAGCAAATAAGGCAGTCCTCCAAAAAAAAAAATCAACATAGAAAGGTATGAAAAATTAGTTCCTTAGCTTAGAATCCATAGACACAAGCCAAAAACATGCAGCTCAGAAAGAGAACGTATTGGCCCCCTTCCCACTCACACACAAGTCACTGCAGTTCTTTGTGTACAAACCATTACAGGTGTTACACAAATACTGCAATGTGATTTTTTGTTACTGTCTAAGTTAAAATGATCTGCCCTTGCTGCTTCTTTCTCCCTTTTAAAGAAAAAAACCCCCACCTCATAGCATAACTCCAGAAGCTCACTTTCCAGACCAAAAAAAAAGCTTACAGTTTCTAAGAAAACTTATCTTTCCGTAAAAAAAAGACAGAAAACAAAGAAAGAAGTATCTGCAAAACACATGCAAATATTTCTAAGAAGGTTAAAAATGCAAATATCTGGAATTGTTTAAGAAATTTTCAGTAAGTTAGTACTTTGTGTGCTGCTTAATTGTTCTTTTAAATCTAGAAGCCAGGGCAAACATCTGCAATTACAGTATATGTCTATTTTATTATAATATAAATATAAACTAACAAGTACAATTTGGTCCTGAAATAATAGTCTTATTAGGAAGCAGAATCTAACACTGTACTCTGTGCAAACTGTGAGCTTTCTATGCACTTTATTTCCAGCTCTGTCTCCAAGTAAATTCACCTTTTAAATACCTGCCCAAAGGGACATCCATATACTACTTTTCTGAAGCATATTCAAGCAAGGACCTTGTAACCATCAGCAGAATTTAATCACAATACTTCTGGTTATGAACATAATTCAGGATCCTATACATCGAGGCCCAAGAAAGAAGAAAATCATTTTCCACTTTGCCGAGTCTCTGTGCTACGCTAAATTAAGCAAAATAATAGCAACAGAGACAAACCATGCATTAGAAATAGTTTAAAAACAGCAGGGAGGAGGGAAAAGAGGTAACAAGCATTACAGTGTCTATTAACTAACAGAATGCTTATGGAAATGCAGATAAGATGCACATGTATGCCAAACGAATATCAATAGCATCATAAGAAAATATACCAAAATAAATTCATGAGGCAAAGCAGCTTAATGTAGAACACTGTAAGCATCCAGCCATTAGTTTCATCTGAAATGCATTTTAATTGCTTCTACCACAATGAACTCATTTCACAATCACAAAAATGTGTTATAAGTTTCCACTTATAACCCAGTCTCTGTTAAGTATCATGAAAGATTTATTTAACATCAAATGCCATCATGCACATTTAGGGCATAGATAAAAGACTAGGTGCTTACTATAAGAGTTTTTAAAACTGAAATCCTTCTTTCTGTGCTGTTTTATTGATTCTGAAGCAACTAATATTTTTGTCTTTATCAGTTACAGGTACGACTTGTTGAGAAGGTACATATAGCAAGCCGTACTAGGATTGTTCTCTTCCAGCAAAGCTACACAGCAAAACGAGAAACTTGTAATGAATCTACTTGTAGGTAATAGCATATCACACCCCTTACACACTCACATTACTGACCATGCTAATCTCTGCAATGTGCAAGGCATCTGATTACCCACAAATACTCTATGTTTAAGAAACTATTTAGAGGTCTTAGTGGTAAAATTCCAACTCTCATTCAGGTAGTGCCCTTGCTGACTGTAGCATATGAAAACTGACAACTAGAAAAACAGGATAAAGTTCAAAGCCATTTTTCAATGCCTCTGTTGATTAAACTTTCAAAGTTACCATGTTTACCAAAAGCCTCCTGCTTAAAGGAGCAAGAGATCTGAGAGAAGACAACACAGATTTGTGGTGCAACAAAATTCATTTTAGTAGTAAGTGAACAGACAAAATTTCCTAAGAAAATAATTTCCTCTGTGTTTTCAACTATTTATTTCTTTGTGGACTTTAATAAAAGAGAAGAAAGAAGTATATTCATTGAATGGACTGGTATAACAGCAATAGCTCTGGAATTGTTCAGTAAAGTTCTTTAACTCTTGATTTAACCGATATTCCGTTCTCAGCCTACCTGGTGTATTCAGCAGCCGGGACATCTTGCAGGAATAGGAAATAAACTGCTCACAATATTCAGCACTACTGGTAATGGCAGAAATCTGGTCCATTGTTGCACTGTAGTTGAGCTGCAGTACAGACAACTTCTCCAGACTGTTGCCTCCCACAGAAGTCTGCATTTGCAGATCATGGTACACAGTTGTCCATACTTTATCCTCTGGAAGAGAGGAGAGAAAGACAAGACAAGACAAGAATTGGTAAAAGACAGACAGTGGAACTGAATTAAAATAAAAATAAGCATTTGATAAAATGCAAAAAATGTTCTGCAAGTTTTTTTTTGAGGGACTAGTGGGGGAAAAGGGCATTGCACATGAAAAGTTATCATTTAAGAGCACAGTTCCAGCAATTATGAAGCAATGGAAGGAAGAAACCCTGATTGCCTTTGTAGTTTTGATAATCAATACACTATGCGAGGAAACTTCCTTGAACTACTGATGCTAATAGTGACATAGGGAATTTACAAGGATTAGCTTCAACCAGAAAATAATTAAGACACAAGGCCGACGTACTAAAGATTCAAGGTTTCTATGTGAAGAAAATTCACTGTGCATGGTAAGATGCTGTGGGGCTGGAGAGTGACACTGCTTTGCAGTACCGTAACGGCAGGGATGCACCAGGTTCTTATGTGATTACATCATTCAGTGATTAATACTATAACCACTGCAGTTTATCGAAGTTTCCACGTTTTTACCCAAGCTGTGGTCTTGGGGTATGCCAAAATGGCTGCTTGTAATAACATCACCACATGACCTCATTGATTGTGGTTATGGTATGAATACTAATACAAGGAATAACAGAAGCAGGAGATATGAAAGCAGGAAATACAAAAGTTTCTGTTTAGTTGTGAAAAGACAAAATGAAAAGGGAAGGACAAGCTCATTTTGGGTGATAAGAAATACAACAGCATTGGCAGAACCACAACACTTCCCTCAGCCTAGGGCACGTGAGAAAAGTATTTAACATCCAGCCTGCAACAGACTCTGTATGCATTATACTTCTTTAAACTACTGAACAGCAAGTCATTAGAAGTGTTACTGCATGTCATGTGTCAGTAGTTACCAGAGGACATTTGAGATACCATATTAGTGAAACAATACAGTCCACGCTTGTTGGAAAGTATATGGAAGCTGCAAGGTGGTTTGGAAAGGAAATAAAGGCAAAGAATTATCCTGTTACAGGTCAACAACTACTTTTTCTTAGAGGGATGTCCCACAGAACCAAAATGAAAAAAAAAATACTATCTGAGAAAGACATGGAGTTTCAGAATTGAAACAACAAAGATTCTGAGAGTATTAGCGATACTGTTTTCCTGTAAAATACTGTCCTAGCTACTAGTGTACAAAACCACTACCTCAGCTGATACTTACTACTCCTATTGTCCATCTCAAATAGTCAAGGACTGAAAAAAGTCAACTGTCCTCTGTAAATAAAACCCAGAAAATATTTTTTCCTTTAGCATATTACCACAAAGCTTCCTAGATGTGCATCAAGTTTCATCGTTAATATATATCACGTATAGCTCTTTTACATTTTAAATTGTTTTTCTGTTTTACTTTTTTCTTTCTGTTGTTTTAGATACTACTCCTACTGAGGGCCAAGTCAAAGAAATGTGTCTTAGACTTGGAATAGGAAATGTGGAACTTAAAAAAATCTTTAAGAATCTATTCTGGTGTCTTGAACTGGCTTGCACAAGAGCCACGTTTCCCCGACGAGCCAGACAGGCCTTTGCCTCAGACAGTTCAGCTGTTCTATAGAGCAACATGACTGACCATAGTCATCCTTCCAGAGATGTAGAGACAGAAACATGCCATGCTGCTCACTTTGCTGTATTTATCACAACAGAAGCTTCTCCTGCGAGATGATCTGGCAGTTTCAGAGAATACTAATTCACCTGACAGAGCGTGGCGCTAACAACACCAAGGTGGCGAGTTTGATTCCCGTTCAGTCCCCATGTGTTGGCTGATCTAGTTGAGAGGTGGCATCCCTGGCGACAGGGAGGCTGGATTAAAAATGATCTCTAAGGTCCCTTCTGGCCTAGGTCATTCTATGATTCTATGATTCTATGATTCTATGTGCCTTACAGCAATAAAAATCATAAGATGTAGTATATAGCATGTTTTCAATTCACGTATGTAAATCTCATACTTGTTCATGGAAATCTCTGAGTCATTACAAAACTTGTGACCCAATACTGCACTCCCAATATTTTAAGTCCGTGAAAATAATTTGATAAACTGAGGCATACGCAAATGTGCTTTTAGTACTTCTTCACAAGTTCAGAGAATGTGCTTACATACACTGATAAATTTTGGGTGAGACCAGAGTAGAGTCATCTTTCCATGTTATGATTATTCTTATCTCCATGACTCTGCACTCTGCCTTATTTTCCAGTCTTAATTTTCATTGCGTAGTGTCAGGTTATTTCGGATTACACAGAGTCATGTGGACCCACGTATTTGTAACTGGTATGGTACAAGTCTTTCTAACCAAATGTTTGGTGAGGAAAGCAGATGGATCTATCACAAGGAGTATGCATCACTACCCTAATGAGATGAAATTCAGTAGGTGATGCGAACTGGTTATTATCTTAATATTCATATCCTTATCATATTCATTTCCAAAGCCCTATACCAAACACAATACTATTCTTGCACCAAGAAAAGAATATTTTTTGAAAAAAAAGGCAGGGGAAAGGAAGAAGAGGAATTCTTATTTCTGTATTGTGTTAATCCCACTCCAAAGTACTGAGGAAAAATTTATAATTGTCACCTGTAGAGTTATATAGAGAATGCAAGACATTTTTGTTGTAAGCCTGGGATGCAGGTTTACTGCTGATTCATTTTCAAGAACACACTGAGATGGTTTATATGTTTACTGACAGCAACACCTCACTTTTGGCAGAAAACACTGGACATGTAAGAGCCCTAATATGTTAGTAAGGCATATATTAGGTCAGTTACAGCCTCATCTTGTATTTCCGGGTCATCAAAGATTCCTAGACTAGCCATTAGGGAGCCATAGGTATGTCATTAGCAATAGGAGCTGCATTAGGCAGCACACACATGGTGAATATCCAGTGTCCAAAAGCATGCTGGATTCTAGTCAATGTATCCTTGACATATTCCCTCCTGGCAGGGGAGTTTCAAGCTTTACTGTGTGAAAGAAGACAGAAATGTATTTGTGGATGGCTCTTTCTGTTGAAGTATAAGTAATACTATTAGATAAAAGTTTGTTGTATGTTGTAATGTATCTGTTTATTAATATAAATATATGTGCATAAAGACAATAACAATTTCTCAATAATCATCTTGATCACTTCCTGCTGTTGAGAAGATGAAGGGAGATTGATTAGGGTACACCTGGCCAGTTACTGGAAGGAAATCTAGCTCCCATTTCACCTGCCACTAACTTGGTGATAGAGTGTTTCAAATGACTGATGAGCAGTAAGGAAAATTTACTGGCTTACTGATGCATGAGGCACTCCTAGTGGCAATCAGTTACATCAGACTAACAATGCACATAGCAGAGGAGCAAGGGACACACAGACGCTGACAATTCCTTCACATTCAGCAAGCTGGCTCGTCCAAAATCTCAAAGATGTAAGATCTGTTGTCACAGGTCAGGCATGGAGTGTGGAGGAAAAGCTGTGAGTGGTGTACAGGAAGGAAGCTCCTTGTCTGGGTTTAACTAAAAAGCCCTGACACATGGCATGGAGTGAGATGATCTGGAATGACAGGGTCTACCCTTGGCTGGAAAAACACATTGACGGTATAACACGGACATGGTCAAAAATCCATCTGTTCTCCTCACCAAGAGCAGACTCCTGCATCTCATACAATTATACTGCTGGGACTGGCCTTAAGATGTCTGGAAAGACTTAAAGAAGAAAATTGCCTGGCAGGAGTTTCAACCTTACATATTGTGTGCTGACTGCAATCTGCTTTTTTCCTTTTAGTCTTAACTATTTGTTAATATGGTAATACTTCCCAGAGAAATCAGCTAGACATGTATAGCATGAAAACAATGCCAACTTCTTCATTTATGGTTCCAATTTCTCAGAAACTGATTATTAGTTGAGACCATTCTTCAGAACAAATGAATCAGTAACCTGCTTGCAGTCAGCTTCCCTTACAGAAAAGGTAGCACAGATAATTCATACCATATTAAATATCTGTATCATCAACATTTATGGAATTATTTACATATAGCTGACCACAGAATGTGGTAGATAATATAGCAAAATCTGCACTTCCATTTCCCCTCATTTTCTGTCAATAGAACACAGAAATATCACTGAAGGTACACAGAAGTTAAAAAATCTGTCCTGATTAAATGTAATTTGATAGATATTCCTGGCAATTACAGTCACCACAATATTGATATGAGTAGTCCTCTAATACACTGTAAATTATTTTAAGAAAGTAAACTTAAGGCTATTTCTCACCACAAGTGTTTGGAGACAATTTATTTGTCAGAGATGTGTGTATGACGTCTGTACAGACAAATACACCTATAAAGAGAAGGCATCACTTAACAGTCATAATGATGCTAAGTAGCATCATCTCTAAATTATTCTATGTGCTTACGACCTTCATTGGTCAAAATAAAAACTATAATAAAAGAACTTATATTGAGAATAGTAACTATTTAAGGATAATTACAGTATTCTGTACACTTCTTTATTGCAGACATATTAACAAGAGGTTAAAAGATCATCTTTAAAGGAAAATTAACTATGTTTTAAAATACAAAAATGTAACAGTATTACAGAAAAGGGTGTAAGAGAAATTTAAAGGAGAGAATTACTTTTTTTTTTTTTTTGAGATACTGTATGGAGCAGTTGCCATTTCCTGGGGGCTTTGATAATGTACTTCTGCACCATAGCCCACTGTGCAATGTTTTCTTTGAGGCTGGTCAAAATACCCTGGTCCAATGAGTAGTCCAGTCAGGCAATGTAAGTGCTGACCTTGGTGTTGAATTTAAAACTGATGTAGAGTAACAGAACTTTAGGAAAAGATACAGGAGTTGAGTAAAAAAGTACATAGTAGAAATCTTCACATTTATGTACAATTCACCCTTATGGCCAATCTCACATCATTATCTCATAAAACCCAAGAAAGTTCTCAGTTTTGATTTGGTTTAAGGAGCTAGGCTGGATAGTGATAGAATTTCTTCTGATATCACAGTAGCACCGAGAAGATAAGAATTACCTGATCTGCTGAGCTGACTGAAGAATAGCTTATACAATCATAATTATGTAGAGCATTATTGTTAATTGGATTAGCTACGTTCCATTTTTGCCCAAAGTTAATCCTATGCACAGATTTTAATTAACTTCAGATATATTGAATGTTGGAACAGTCTGCACTATTCCATTATTAATTTATTCTAAAGAATACTGATTTTTAAAAAGATCACTTAAAAAAAACCCAAATGCTTCTTAGTCCCTTTGTAAGAAAATTACTTGTGAAGTCTCAGAAAAGGAATTCTGTCATTGTGATGAGTGCTATAAATTTGGCATGGATTCATTATACTTTCTTTATAAACAATGTTGTTGACTCCTAGTATTAAATGGAGAAGAGATTTCAAGGTAGATTTAGAATAAGCTGTTTTGGTAGCAAAGTGAACCAGAAAAGTGATGTTCACATTGAAAATGGAGCCCCTGTCCCATTCTGTTCTTTCTCTTCCCCTCTTACCATCCACATTTTAAGACACAGTGACTTCTGCCTTCAGCAGAAGAGACTGGATACGTCCCATACACATGGAAGCAAAAATGCTAATAACTGCATTCACTAGGCTGATACCAGCTTCCCACTGGAGGACAGACTACCAATCCCAGCTAATTGCTAACACATCAAGAAGACAAGGCTCTCCCACATGACCTTCATTCAAATGCAGGTCTTTTTAGCTCTTTTTTAATGTTACATACATTGTTCCAGTTGCACAGGAAAATAACTATGAAAAAGTGGTTCTTTCATTATTTAGTTTCTAACAGTGAAGGAGGAGCCTAATTTTGTTGGAATAGAATTCAGAAAACCACCAATCATAGATTCTTAATACCATTGACAATGGTTTTCACTAAGAATAATCTAATTAGATCCAGACTGCTGAGACATTTGATACAATTACAGAGAAAATAGGCTCCCTGTAAATTAGTCTACGCATTATTCTATGGTGAAGCACCTCTTCTCCCACAGATAGATATTATAGTAAGATTAAGGTCATTAGTTTAAAAATCACTTTATTTTTTTAGAAAAGGAAACGAACACTTGTATCCTCAAAGGGAAATTAAAGTGCACTTGCCTGAAAACACCTCTTAAGTGCAAAAAACACCTTTTAAGTGCAATGAATTATAGTCCTGCCTACTCACTAGCTGTTTTTCACTACTAAAAAGTGAAATAGTTGCCTAATAGTTAATTGATAACTACTAATGATTCATCAAGAAAAAGTGAAATTAATCTTAAAATTTCCTTGATCACCAGCTATTCAAATGATTGAATCAAATATTAACATAAGCCATTTTTTCCACTTTATATTCAATATATTTTGGTGGTGATAGAATTTAACACTATGTCACTGATTATTTTCCAGATAGAGAGTTTCTCCTGTTATTGAACTTCCATCATTTGTTTGCTTGGTGCTCACTCAAGAAAACATGCTTCTGACAAGTGATCGAGTAATCTCTGGTAATGAAAATTAACTTGGAAATAAGTTTGGAAAATGAACTTCAGAAAACATAATGCATATATTCCACAGGTATGAATACGAGTTTCCTTTTTTCTTTAATCTACAGTTACGGTTTTACCTTTTTGGCATTAATGGGTTTATGTTTCTAAAGTATTATTAGATATTTTCAAGAAACCAGAAAACAGTTCTATTTCTCAGACAAGATCATTCTCTCTCTTTCTCTGTATGGCTTTTATGATAGACATACTTTCAAGACCTAAAATTTGGCTGACAGCTTTGGTAAGTGCCATCTGGTATGATTACATTCATCACACTCAACCACAGCTTAGTTTCTGCTTGAAGTCTCAGAGAAGATGGTTTTTGAGAAAACCTGAGCATATCAAATACTTCATATTCCTTTGATGCCTGCCATTATTTACAAGACCAAAAGAAAAGATTGCAAGTCCACACCAACATTCATGGCATGCTCTGTCCATCACCCAGAGGCAAAATGGTAGAAACATGCTAGAAACTTTGAACCTTAAGCTGATGGCTTTTCTTCTAGATGGCTGTCTTCTTCATCGCTAACACATTTTACCCAAAATGTTGCTGTTTGGCAATAGTTTTATCCCAAATCTCTTCCTGCTTCACACGTGTACTTGGCACGAACGTGTAGGAAGATAAGCGAGGATAAGTGGTCTGTGCTGATAGCCAGGGCTACACTGCTGATACCTCTTATCTGTGTCTTCTTTAGGCCAGCAGTGCGTTTGGATGACACAGAAGGATGGGATAGTTAGCTGAAAGCTCACTGAACATAAAAGTAAAGCAATACCTATGGCAAAGACAGGGAGAAATCATTTCAAGATGTAATAAAAATTATATCCATCTCCATCTGCTGCTGGGTGCTCTGCATTTGTTGTTAGAATTGATGCCTGTGGGCCCTATTGGATTTCTAACTACTGTTTGACAACGAAATTGCATCAAAATTTAGAAGTGTGTTTCCTTTACACCTGGAGATAGCTCTTCACTATACACCATTTTTGCCGTTAGTGCATTTGTCACCTCAAACTAGATTACTGCAATGTGTTCTACAATATGCTACACTACGAATCACTCAAGAGACTAGAAAGGACAGCTTATTTAAAAGTGGACTGCCTTCTAGGAACAATAAAAATTACAACTGTAATCATCTCATATTGAGATCTTCAATTTTATTTTCTGATAAGAACATAGTATTTCAATTTCTGTTGAACTGTGTGGGCTGGTAATCACAACAGTCATTACCAATGTGACTAAACTAAGCAGTTTTTGCAGCAATGTTGTAGACACAAGATCTGATGCATAGAACTGATGGGAAAAAATGTCTTCCCTCTCCTTCCCTATTTTTTTTGTGTAGCTTTTTTTTAAAAAATGTATGTCTATATATTTATGTATCTATATGTGTATTCATATAAAAGTTTAAAATTATGTGTAGCAACTTGAAATCAATTCTGCTACGGACTTCAAAGGAGCTATAGTTGGTTTATAAAAATGAAAAATGTAAGTTTGATTGAAGTTAATGAGTGTTTTGACAATCTTCTCTGAGATTTGCAAATGTCAATTTTGAAGTGAAGTTACTCTGGTGATATGAATTCTATTGCTCTCATCTTATGAATATAGAAACTGGGGCTTAGATCAGAAGAATCCAATATCCAGAAAAAAAAAAAAAGCAAATGAAGAGTTCATATAGACTGAATTCTACTGAAATCAAAGTCAGTGAGTTTCTTAGTCTATTTACATGGGGAATGGGATCAAACTCATTTTTTTCCTTCTACTGTTCCTTTCATTGTTTCTTCATGAAGATACTAAAAAATCTCCAAAGTTAATTACCAGCTACTGATTGGATATTTTTCATTTTGCTTACAGACATTGTCTTCTGAGAAAGTGAAACTTCCCCTTGTATTTATATAGTCTCTTTCATAACAATTCAGTAAGAAAAAAAAAATATTTTGTGAATATTCTGTGATAATGAATAAGTTCATAATACTCTAAATCAATATATAATAGATAAATTAGATGCTTTACAAGAAACAGCAGAAAGACACGATCAAAATAAAGTTTATAGGAAACCAACTATTATCAGAGAAGTGATAATAAAATTGCTGTTCCAATACAACTTGTTAGAAACCTGAAGGGACATTACTGAAGTTACAAAGGACAACTTCTCTGGATTAGTAGAGATATTTTCAAACCATTCACACAGCTGCATGTAAAAAGCTAATGCCAAGTGTATCTCAAGAAACCGAATACAGATCAGTCATGCCTTCAAAGAAAAAGAGATTGCAACAACACAAGGCCTTGAATAACCTGGTCTAGATGAGAGGCATCCCTGCCTATGGCAGGGGGGTTGGATTAGATGATGTCTAAAGACCCTTATAGCCTAAGCCATTCTATGATCTTAGGATTCTATGATTCTACAATGATTCTATGAAAACATGGTTATGCTGAAAAACAGAGCCTGAGGGGAGAAGCTTAAATCAGATTTGGGTCCTAATGTAGAAAATGACCGCACGGGGTGTTAATAGGAACAAAAGTATAAAAATTATCATATATTGAAAGGAACAATAAATAATGAGACACAGTACAGCAATATGAAGGAGGACTCGGATCATTTAAGTGCCTGGTCTAACAGATGGCAACTGTAATTCAGTTTAGATTAAGGAACATTAAAGTCAAGAACAAAGGACATAAAAGAATTAACAATATGGTTGTTTTCAGCACAGTGAAAAGAATATGGGCAAGGGCTGGAATTACTTTTTACAGTTCAATAACTGATGAATTGACTGAACAGACGAATGGATTCTATGAACTGACAAACTGGTTCTATGAATCGACAACTGATTCTACCTTCTGGGGAGTGGCTTTGTGTATAACCTGGTATTATACAATTGGACAGATCAAATGCATTTCCCTCCCTTAAAGTGTCTTTCAGTTCATTTTGGCATATCATGGGAGCATATGCACTTAAATGAAGTCAACTACTGCTTGATTACTTCTTTCACAACCCACATAGTGCAATTCTTCAGCTATGATCATAAACAGGGCCTCCTAGAACTGAAAGATGTACCACAGTTTAAAAACAATACTTGAAAGGATGTCTTGAAGAAAAAGGTGTCTTCAAAGATTTCACTATATTAGCTTGAACCTTAAGAAACCATCCTGTGAACTATGTTGACTGTAAAGTCAGGTCTGTTTTCATTTCTATTCTCCTGAAGACACAGAAAGAAGACTAATGCAGGTCTCAACTGTTGCCGCTAAACAAACTTCACCTTTCTTTCTCCTTTCAGCTTTGAGTTAGCTTTGCTAAATTCTCTCCTTAGACAGACAGAAAAAACAATACTCTGTGCTGAAGTAGCCTTTCTAATTTTTGCAACAATAAATTGAATGTTAGGCAACCACCTGAAAAGATTGGTGTGAGGAATTAAGAGAGAAATTTTCATACAGTTCCATTTTCAAGAACACATCTTCCTTTTGATACTGGCTTTTTGGCTATTCGCAGCTCAACACTGGGAAGGAGAAATCCAGGTAATTGCATTCCTAACATATTCTTCTTAATTTTTCTTTCAAAAGGTGTCTCCAGATTAGAGAAGTTACAATTCAAAGTTTTAATCCATAGTCTTGATAGTTTGTAATAATTTGATCATTATTCTGAATCATATCAATTAAACTTAGGAATCTGATTTGAAGATTGTTGCTTAAATTTAAGCATGTTTTCTTGAGGCATCACCTAACTGCACGACAAACAATAGTGTCATACGTAGTTTAGTGTAGCATCATACTCCTTTTTTTGAAATGCCAGGACTTGATCATTAGAAAATTTGAAAAACAGCACTATTAGTTGTCACGGCATAGACAGTAGAATGAAGTTCAGTTACTTTGTGACTGCTAGAAAAATTCTGGTGTCTTGAATGTCTTCATTCTAAGCTCTCAAATGAAACATGTCTTAAAATTCCACAGTGCATCATGGTGCTTTAGTGATTTTATTTATCATAAAATAGCCATTCATTATTTTAAACCACATTCTATACAAAGTTTTTTAGCACACCTGTGGTTTGAAATACTGCACAGAGTGATATTAGGAGAAAACAAAAAGCCAATTAAATTTCCTATTAAAATCAGCCAGTTTAATGAAATTTGTTTTTCCTTTCCTGAATGGTGTAATCTAGTTTTATCTCAATCCAAACCTAAGGTAAAAGAGAAAAATCATAATGTGCTATGCTAAATCACAGACAGCAGCATAGCTGGGTCCTGAGAAAAGATAAATATCCCACACACGCTTATGAGTAGTGAATGTTACAAGTTTATTTCTTTTAAAGAAAAAATTAAAAGTACTATAAGGATGAGGAATAAAGATCATGCTAGACTGACAAAAAACTTACAATCTCCAGAAATTCTTGAATGTGAATTTTTTCACTTCCTCATAACCAAAGCATGTGACCTTCTCTAAAAACACTTGAACTCATTGCTGGAGACGCTTCTTCCACCTGAGGGGACAAACTGTTTTATACCAATGGTTCTAATAAAAAAATACAAACCAGTATTTTTCGAAATTCCAACTATCCTTGCAGTATGTGCCCTGTGAAAGAAGTACCCTAAATTCATATACCTCAAAGACAGTGCTGTGTAGAAACAACATCCTAAGAAACCCCAATGTTGTATCAGCTGCCTCATTGTCTTCCTGCCAGCAAATATCCAACAGTTTCTTGCTCTCAGAAATTTTTTTCTAGTGTCAGCAGCCACAGGATTCATGAGAAGAAAAGCAGAAAAACATGTATTTCCACAAACCTGTGTCTCCTGGAGACTTTTTTTGTGCCTCAGTACAGAAATTAGACCAAGCACAGAAACCACCACTGAATTTCATTAATAGAGTACCATATACAAAAATGAAGATGCTTTTAACTAGGTCTAATACTACTTTCCTTTTCATTGAAGGCTTATAAACACTGTCCCATCTATTCTAGTAATACGCAGAAATATAATCTTTTAATAAATTTAACATGTTTCATTTTGTAGAAATGATGAATTTTAAATCAATGTTTCTAAGATGCTGAAAAATTCACTATTGTGCATAATTGGACGTAGTAACTTGGGTACAACAGAACTGAAGGGCTAAGTGTTTTGTTATACACTTATATAGGAATAGGTGTGTTACAGAGTCTCTGATCTTGCTGAGATTCCAAATATATACAGAAGTCATCCATTAAAACAACTGCTTTCCAGAGCAATGAGAAAATTTATTTGCAACAAAACACCTCCATTCAGATTACAGAGAATGTTGTGCTCATCAGAAAACATTCTACATATGGTGAAGTCACTTACTGCAAAAATTAGTTGCCCATACACCCCACCATACTTGGCCTGGACCTGCATTTTGGTTTCTATCAATGACTTCTTTACATATACATAATCTTTTCTACTGGTAAATACACATGCATTTCGTGCAGCTTTGCTGGGCACTTAGCTGTTATACCACATTTTATGTGGAATTTTAAAGGATTTTTCCATCTTAATATAAAAGGATGGCATGTGGAATAAAATATACTGTGAATATCTGCAACAAAAAATACTGCAAATATCTAGAATAAAAAATATGGCATCCAATTCTGCTGTGCCCACTGTAAGAGGGACATAGATCTTTTGGAATGAGTCCAGAGGAGGGCCACAAAGATGATTCAGGGGCTGGAGCACCTCTGCTATGAGGACAGGCTGCGGGAGCTGGGATTGTTCAGTCTGGAGACATTGGGGGAACCTTATAACTGGCTTCTAATCACTGAAGGGAACCTACAAGAAGGCCAGAGAGGGACTTTTTACAAGAATGGCGAGCGACAGGACAAGGGGAAATGGATTTAAACTGAAGGAGACCAGGTTTAGATTGGATCTTAAGAAGAAATTCTTCAATATGAGGGTAGCAAGGTTCGGGAACAGGTTGACCAGGGAAGCTGTGGATGCCCCCTCCCCAGAGATTGCTCAAGGCCAGGTTGGATGAGGCCTTGAGCAACCTGGTCTAGTTAAGGGTATTCTGGTTCATGAAAGCAAGGTTGGATTAGATGATCTCTAAGGTCCCTTCCAATCTGGACTGAGCTCCAGAAACACTTCCAAGGCCACAAATCGCAAAGGTTACAAGTGCAAACAGAATTTTATTTTTCTGCATCTGTTTCAGAGCCGATGCTCACAAGCATTAACGCAGTGCACACATGTAGCCAGGAGCAGGCTTAGGCATTCCTTAGTTTAGCTTGAAAAAAACCATCCCTTGCAGTCTGGCAAAGCCACAGAAAGTGGCCAGTGACACATGAAAATCTCTCTTGTGCCTGCTCAGGGCAGGGAGAGCTGAAAAGTGGCAACTGCTGATGGGGGG
>NW_009701910.1:24358-24712 GCF_000703405.1 Apaloderma vittatum
AGCAGCCCCTCTGCCGTGGGTCTGGCCAGCTTAACAAAAAAAGCCCATCAGGCGCACTATAGATCTGACACTGGATGGGATCCCGTTGGCTTAATACAAGCTGCTGAATGTGCCGTCGGTCTGAAACTGGACAAGGTCTGGTTGGCTTTATACACAAAGCAGTCGGGTGCATAAACGCAAAAATAATACAGTTAATGCAGATTCAGCAGAGAGAGCTTCTTGAGGATTGCCAGTGATAAAAAAATCCAATACGGTGCAAAAGATTTCATAACTCCTGTGGAAGAACGAGAGCGCAGGACCTCCACCTCGTTAAATGTTCTTTGCTGGTGCCATTGCAAGGCAAAACTGCCACAT
>NW_009701911.1:0-9154 GCF_000703405.1 Apaloderma vittatum
CTTCTCCTGCCCCGAGGTCAGTGCCTGGGAGCCAGGCTGCCTGTCAGTAGCTAAAAGTCTTTCCAAACCCTCCCGCTTGTGAAGGTCTAGCCTCTCCCTCCCATCCAGACCGCTCAGTCAGTGACGTTGCCTGGTGGGCTCCAGCACGGTTCTCCCTGTGAAACCCTCCCCTGCTCCCACTCCCCACTCGTCACCATGCCCTGTGCCCCCTGGCGTCCTTGTTCCACTCCCAACCCTGCAACACGCCCGAGACCCCTGTGCAATTCATGCCCTTCTTCCCAGTGCAATGAAGTGTCCTACCCCAAAGCGGGAGAACTTCCATGCCACCCTGAGCCCAGCACCACAGGTGGAGCTTCCCAGCTCCAAGGGCTGATGGGTCCTACAGTGAGCGGCAGGGTCCCACAGAGGACAGGACAAGAGACATCAGTCATGGGCAGTGCTGGCTGAAGCAGCCTCTGCCCGCAATGAAGCTCTCCATGCTCCAACGTGGGACACCACGGCTGTCGGAGAGCAGCCCAGCCAGCAGCTGGTGAGATGGGACAGGCTGTTCAGTGGTTGTTTGGGGCTGGAGGCCAACAGGCCCAGCATGATGTTCAAGCATATGTGCTGGGCATCCTCGTGGATGGAGGTAGGTCATCCTTGCTGAACATGGGTGACTGTCTTCCCTTTCTTGTTGGGACAAGCAATAGACTTGAGCAAGTGATCTTCAGATGTCCCACAGGCACGAAGCAGTGGTTCCTTCTCCACATCACTTCTGAGCACGACCATCAGCTCTAAGCAATGTCTCTCCCTTCAAATGCCAGATGGACTTCAAACTCCCTACAGGCATCCTGGAGAGAGGGGAGGCCAGAGTGTCCCCCGAAACCAAACCTCCAGAGCCAGGCCTGGGAAAGAGGAACGCTTCACATCTCCATTGTGTCACCAAGTCCTCAGCAGTACATAGCAACAGGGAAACACAATTATTGAGACAAATGCAGCTGCCTCCCACATGAAGGAAACAGAACTGGTCAAAGCCGGGAAGCTTGGGAGGGGAGAAGGAGAAAAATTTCATAAAATACTCTTTTTTAATGACAGCAGGGCTAAACGCGCATTGCACACACGCACACACACAAAACAAACAAAAGCCCTAACACACACTGAGGTCCTCCAGCGATGCCTTGAACTGGTTTGTGGGAGGGCCTCCCTACAATGCCACCATCTCGATGGCCGCCCCTCTCCTGCGTTGACAAAAGGCAGCGTCACACATGCCTGGAGAAGCGGGTCCCAGAGCCCATTTGCTGTTCTTTCCATTGTTTCACTTTAAAGAGTTGCTAGTGAGGGATGACCTTTCCCTCTCCCTCCTCAACAAAGAAACCAAGGCATTTCTCAAAATCGCGGGGGAAAAGAAAACATGTCACAAAGCACGATGGCTGCAGAGCTACCAAACGTGCCGTTGACAAAGACCAAGAGAACTGCAGCACGCCAGCATGGCTTAAGAGCCAGAGGGCATCAAAAGGGCTTCAGATGGAGGGGATCCTCCTGTGAGCCGAGGGCTGAAGGTGCAAAGCGTTCCAGGGGTTTAAGCTTTCACCAAGACCTGCACAAAGCAGGTCCCAAAGATCTCCTCTGTGGTGGGACTCCATCTCTCAGCCAGCAAGGGGACTCATGTCCATCCTGAAGAGCTGGCACCCCATGAAGGAGCTAGACCTGCCCATACTCACACACCAGAACTGAAGCTCATGGGCTCCAGGTTAACAGAGACCCCTCAGCCCTTGGGTTCCCACCAACAGCTCCCTTGGATAGAGCAGCAAAGGGCTGGGAACTCATTGGCCCTGGCAGAGGGAAGCTCCAGCAGCATGGTTAGGTCTCTGCCCACCCGTGTGCAAGGATGAGGCAAAAGCATTAAATGCTGAGGTCAGTGCAGCCCTAAATGTGCACTTCAGCCTGGATTTATCCTGCTTAACTTTAACATCTCCACGGTTAATGGAGGAAGGCAGATGACTCCCAGAGAGTGCCCTGACCCAAGACTGACCACACGGACCTCTGAAGGTTCCTTCTTCACAGCAGAGCAAATGCTCCCCCTCATTTTGGCACAACATGCATCACTACTTCGGCTCTGGTGCAACAGCGCTGAAGCACAAAGTCTTCTGCTGACCCAGTGAAACTAAAAGAGGCTTGTGACCTCTCCCAGCACAAGCTAACCAGGCTTCATTAAGCCATTGCCTCCAGGGCTCAGTTGTCCCAGAGCGGCCCAAATGGCTGCTTCTGGGGCTCCAACAGAGAGGGTTGAGCCCCAGCAGCATCTGATTTTTTAAGGGCTCCATCACCTTTTTCCATGGCAACTCTGAGCTTCGGGGAGGAGAGGGAGTCCCACCACGCACTCACCCAGGAGACCACCTGCTCCAAGGAGGGCTCCCTCCACTGCCCAGCACCGAGGGGCTTTAGAGAAGGGGCAGGTTTTCCCTGGTGCTTCCCATCCTTCAGCCCGTTGCGAACCATGTTGTGTATCAGCAGCTCGAATCGCTGCCAACGTCCAAACATCTGCAACTCCTTAGCGTGCGGCATTCCCTTTCTTTTTTTCGTTGGCGTTGCTGGAGTTAACCGTCCCCTTCCCTGGCTGTGGCCTCGCATCCACCACCCAGCATCTCGCCTGGATGTGGTGGGGGTGGGTGTTCTGCCTTCTGGCTCCACAAGTGTTAATGCCACCGAGGAGCATCAGCTCGCGCCCTTTCCTCGTGTGGCCCTTTTTTAAATTCTTTTTCTGTAGTGAGCTGATTTTCCATTAATTCTGGAGCTGTTGCAGAATGTTGAAGTTGCTGCTGCTCCTCAGTGTGGCGAAGCACAACCTCTGTCAAAAGTTGGTGCAAAGAGCCAGAGGACCTTCTCCCTCTCTTCTGTGCTCCTGGTGGCAGCAGCCAGCTCTTCCTCTCCTTCCCGTATCCCTGATGTCCATCTGTCTCACGGGGGCTGGACATAGCCCCTGCAGAAATACAGCTGCCATATGGGCACCCCTGGCCCCATGCATCATGCCATGCCCGTAGCTAACCCCCTACTCTCTCCTCTCACTGCCTTTCCTCCACTAAGGACATCCTCCTCAAAAATACCTTTTTGCCCTGTTTATACCTGCGCTGGCTCAGGGAAAGATGTGTCTTTGCAGGTCGCCCTTTGTTGCATGGCCCACGCACGGGGACCAGATCCTGCCCTCCCTGGCCGAGCGTGGAGTCGGAAAAAATGATGTGGGAGGTTTTCCATTGGAGGACACTCCTTCCATACTCAGCGCTGGGGGCTGGAAATCTCTCGGAAAGTGAAAGGGGTTGACACTTTTGCTGGCAGTAGAACAGCAGGGGTCAGGGCTAATCCAAGCAGAGCCGACGGGAGGGGAGGGAGGTGGCGGAGGGGAGGCAAGCGTTGACGCGCGGAGAGGTAAAAGCTGTGTCAGACATTCCCAGGAGGGAGGAAGCAAATGTATAATCAAAACAAAACCGGCTGGGGCTCGCGTGGTTGATGGTGGGTCTCCAGGGGCGGCTCAGATTTTATGTTCAGCTGCTGCGGACGGCGTGCCGGGAGAGGGAGGCTGGGGGAGATGCTGTCGGGGGCCATGGTAGACTTGCCACCTTGCCGGCAGCCACATATCTACCTGGTCTCCAGAACATAGTCCCATAGTCCTCAGGTCAGCCTGTGGATGCTCAAGGGTCATCTTAGGTCGCATCCCCAAAGGATGGTTGAGCAGGAGCTCAGGCTGACAGACACCCTGGGGATTGTGTTAGGGCTGATGGGACATCCCAGAAACAGTCCTGCTTTCCCATTCTGGGTCTGAGCAAAAGCTCCAGGCTCTGGAAATGCAGCCACCAAGCAAATCTCACCACCCCAGCAGGAGCAGAGACCAACTCAACAGAACCCTACCAGTCATGCTACGCTGCTCCCATCCTGCTGGAGCAAGCTCTGGAGTAATCTTGCTGAGGACCTGGAGGTCCCAGGGGAGCCACAACTCTCTCTGCATAGGTCAACACCGGATCCAGGGCACCACACACGTGCAGAGCACCAGCATGTGTCCAGAGCAAAGGGGAGATCTTTGCTTGCCAGTACATGATTGACTCAATGTTGAGTCTTAGGCATAAGTCCAAGGCATGTGATGATACTAAGCAGTGTCTGATAATAAAATCAGCACCAGACAGCAGAGCCCATTTGTTTCAGATCAAGGGGATTACTAAGATTTTTACAGGTTTGCTAACAAACAGTGTGGTATTTGCGTGGAGTTGTCCAGGCCAGATCCATCTTTCATCCAGAAGTCTCCCCAGAGCTCTGACACCAGGAGCTGGGGGAGATGAGCATCTTTTTTTTCCAGGCATGGCTTTTGTTCATCTAAACAGGATGCAGGACTGGAAAACACATGGAAATTTCTCATCAAAACTAGCCAAAATGTATGTTTTTCTAACAGTTTTGAATGGTTTCATTCTTAAAATAAAATTTCTAACTTCAGGGATTGAAATGATTCATTTTCCAAGAAGTCCGCGGGGTGATGTCAGGGGCATGCAGGTGCGGAAGGGCACATGTGTGCCTTGGTTCTCCAGCCAGGCAGGTCACAGCCCTGGGCAGTACCCTGGGATGGGGGTCTGCATCTGTGCTGTTGGAATTGACATTCCTCACCCAGCTCCCAGCCTGACCCATCCATTACACTGGTTCCCAGTCTTGAGCCAGGTCTGGGAACCCCATGAACTGAAACCCAAAAGGCAGGCTTCCCTTCAGCAACACTTGTTCATGGAAGACCAGCAGCCTCTGCAGGGAAAAAAACCTGCGATCCATCTGGGGAATTTTAGTTTCTTTTCATGTAGCTTAAAGTTCCTGAATCTTCAGCAATGCTAGTATCACATTTTCAGTTTTTCACTAAGCTGGTAGCAGCTCAAGTCTTCCTTTTCCTTACAACCTCCCTCCCAAACAAGCAGAGTGGAAGCCCTCCCCAAGCACCGTGGCTCCAAGAGCCTGGACCTCAGGAGGAACGTCTGAGACTCGAGGAGGGCAATTTGGCAGATCTGCAAAGCCGTGGCATCCAGCTCTCTGATGTATCAGTTGGAGAAGAAGTGAGATGCAACAAGGGCTGTCTGAGCCATGCCACTTTAAATCACTCGCTCTCCCAGTATCCCCAGTATCGTTGATGAATCCAGGAGGACATGTGCTGTTGATGAGTGTATAATCAGGGAGCAGCCCTGAACAGGTGCTTGGGGACTGCACGACGCCGCAGACTGGTGAAGCTCTATAACTACAATTTCTCCATCCAGATTGGCCTGGTTGTGAATTGCCACTGAGCCATCTCCTCCCAGTCCCCACAGGCCGCAGGGCGGTGACTATGTCCGTTCTACAGGCAGGGACCAAAACACTAGGGAGTCTCAAGCCTAGCAGGACTCTCAGCCCTGGTGGGATGACGAGGTGCTTCAGCAGAGCAGGGTCTGGATGGGGACCAAATGCAGGAGCAGCTGCCCTCTGGAAGGGCTCTGAGATGAAGGAAGAGGGGATCTGAAGCAGAAGGAGGCAGGATGGGGAGGCTGCTCATGCACCAACCTGCTGACAACTGCCTTGTCAGGCCTCAATATCCCTTTGGGGACTCTTCCCACAGGCAGTGACATAGCCTCTCCCACTCACCCCATGGACCACTGGTGTGGGGTCTCCCTGTTCCCCCATGCCCAGACTGGCAGAAGCACCTCCTGGCACAGGCCCCCAGCCAGAAAAAGCCCGTTCTCCCCCTAAACAAGAACACAGCAGAGCCAAGGCTGCCAACGACACGGCATCTGAAGGGTTAAGAAAACCAAACCTGCCACAAGAGATTTGAGCAGAAACTCCACTAGAGACCTTGAAATCCTGTTAATTGATGCCACACATGTGCTGCATTTAACCTCTGCCCTCTGCTGTAATAGTTTACACAAGTGGCACAGAGGCCGGGGTCTCCCGATGCGCGGGGGCCATCGGCGCGAGCTCATACCCACCGCGATCGCGCCGGTCATCCCCCCGAGCCCAGGTCTCCTCCTCGAGCTCCTTCATCCCCAAGGAGCTCACCAGCCTTCCGCTCGCCAGCCTCATGCAGGAGTCAGCTGCCATTTGCGGTCAAGTGTCCCCGGGCAAAGGAAGAGTTCATGTGTAATTAGTCATTTATTTGCAATAAAACCCTTGCCGCGGTCTCTGGGGTGAAGGCGGTCGTCCCAGCTGGTGGCCAGGCAGGCGGCTTCCCCGTCCTGCTGAGTGTCACCCAGGGGTGGAGAGAGGAGTTACTGCTGCTTGTGGTTAACACCAAGGATGTGGGACCAGCATCTTCCCAGCCCCACCGATGCAAGGCTTGTTCCTTATTGCTCCAGAAGGGAACTGCTGAGTCAAAACTAAAAATAAAAATAAAAAAAAATCAGAAGAGCTATGGCTATTGTTAACCCTTATGGCCAGGCAAAGGACAGAGTAAATGAGTCCTCCTGGGTTTATCCATCTTAAAAACATACAAGTAGGTGAAAAATTAAAGAAGAATCTTATGACTCCTATTCAATGCAGGTTGTGCTTCACACCAGCTTCTTTCCTCTGGTGCCAAGGCTTTCGGGTTGGACACAAGAGAGGTTTGCTCTGGCAGTGGGGCACTGGGAGGAACAAAGGTCTCCATGACAAGGCAAGAGACACCAGGACTTGCTGCCAGTGGGGAAGGTCCTAGGATCATGGGGATTTGCGGAGTTACCAGCGGTTATGCTCTGAATGCTTGCTCCTCAGCCTCAGGAGCTGATACCTCACCCAGGATGGCAGTGCCCAGTGAGCCATTGCAGTGGAAGCCAAATTCCAGCAGTCATATTACCAGGTAATGTGGTGGATCCAGAGGACTCCCCAGGCTGAGTGGGTCACCATATCTGTGCCAGCACCAAGAGCAGCCCATAATCCTTTCGTCCACAAAGTACACTTATTACACTATTACTGCAGTACAGTCAACCATGGCACAGGTCATCTGCTCTTGGTCAACCCAGAGGTGGATTTATACCACATCTTTTTACATTGCCACTGTTATTACCAGCCTATCTTCACCAGTTGAGAGATTGAGGGCTATGACCAAGGTCTCAAATGAAGAAGGAACTGACACTGCCCCATACATTCAAATAGAATAGCAGCCCTTGGTGTTGGGCACTGTGGAGGTAAGAGCTTCTGGATGCAAGAGAGCTAGTATCATTGTCTAGTCCCATTCCTGGTTGTCCAACAGCCGGGAAAATTCCTCCTGGTAGAACCATAGGGTAGGGAGAAGTTGAACCCTGAGATGAGAATCTGGCTGCCAGGGCTGAGATTCAGTCCAAACCACAGCCGCCTCTCACTCACAGACAGCTCCGTCAAAGACAACTAAAGGTTCCCCTTCAAATTCATACAAACCTAAACATCGCTCAATCTTTCCTCTTGGAAAGATTAAAAAGAGGTGGCAGATCTCCATTTGGTGTTTCTGCCTCCCCTCCACAGCCCATGGTGGACTGGCATGAAGAACCCTGATGCCGGTGATGTGCTCCAGAGAAAAACCGACCCCTTCATGTTTTTCCCACCACCTCTAATTTTAAACCTCATCATACCAAAGGTCCTATTGTATTTCAAAATACTTGTTATGAACCAAGCACCTGTCAATGGAAACACTCTCAGGGCCAGAGGGGACTGTCCTATGTGAAGCCACAGAAGCGAGGCAAGGTGTGATGGCATGAGGGGTTTCTCAGAGATGCTTTGGGCCAGTCTCTCACGAGCCCACCACCTTTGACAAAGGCAGATGTCCCAAGGGACCAGAGCTCATCAAATTAAAAGTTGAATCTTCAGTAGCTCCTGCTTGCAAGCATGTGACTGAAGTTTTGGGCAGCAGCGGTGCAGGGGGGGTTGCTGGGGTCCCGTTGGGGGCAGAGGACCTCTCCCCGGCACCGCATCTGGGTGGGAAACCATTCGAGAGCGGCTCCCAGCGCTGCTTGCCTTTGACATCCTGAGAGGGAGACAAAGCGGAGAACCTCACCCCGTGCTAATCAGCCAGGCCCTTGTTTTATCTTCCGATGTTCCTGCACGCAGCCATTCAAGCCGCCCAGGCAATATCCCAGAGATGATTCTCTTTGAACGGCCGCTTTGTCTGGTAACTTTATTTACACTTTTGATGCCAATGTTTATCCACTCTTTAAAAAGCTATTCAGAGCGTCTCCCAAATTAACTTCAGATGTGAGAGCAACGGGAACATTCCCTACTGTTTTATCTTCCGATGTTCCTGCACGCAGCCATTCAAGCCGCCCAGGCAATATCCCAGAGATGATTCTCTTTGAACGGCCGCTTTGTCTGGTAACTTTATTTACACTTTTGATGCCAATGTTTATCCACTCTTTAAAAAGCTATTCAGAGCGTCTCCCAAATTAACTTCAGATGTGAGAGCAACGGGAACATTCCCTACATCATATTTCATACACTTTTGTGTTATTTAATTCTTGGAAACTCTTTTTTTCTTAAATATAAAAATATTTTTTAAAAAATCTCCAAGGTTTTGGAGAGTATAACCTCTCCCTGTGTGGTCTGCAAAATCTGGCTGTAAAGCTCCCTCCTAAAGTTCACAAACTCCATTATAAATCGTCTCCTTATCTTGCTTATTGGGTTTCTGTTTTCACTGACATACATCCTGGATAAGAAAATGCTCCAAGTGGTCTCCACCACCACCAGGCCTGCTCCGCTGGCACGGATGCCCAAAGGAGATGGGGATGGGGTGGGATGGAGTGCAGTGAGGTGGGAGGGATGGGTTATGGGGTGGGATAAGAGAAAACTGAGATGCGATGCGATGAGACCAGAGAAGACAAGAGCACTTGCTTTTCCCTATTTCACCACAAACCTTCCCTCAGATTTCAATCTTTTTTCTCAAGATGCTTTAGAAAAAGGAAACAGATGTCATGCACAGGGTAAAAAAAAGCCCAGAGCAGCCTCGTACTCATAGGGCTCACGGGAGACCCATGGCCAAGTCCCTGGAGGGCTGGGGGAGGCCACTAGATCTGCTCCCCATGGGAGCAGTAGCAGTGGCCCAGAAGACCCAAGCCCTATCCACTGGACCCCCAGGAGGTGGCTGCACCTTCAGCCAACCCATGTGCCCATGAAGGCTTTTGCGCTGACTCTTCCAGAGTGACCAGCTGGAGATGGATGAAGTATCCACCTAGAGCCAGGAGTA
>NW_009701911.1:9178-28180 GCF_000703405.1 Apaloderma vittatum
TGGTCTGGCACAGATCAGCCCACGGGCAAGCAGGAACACCATCAGCTCCCAGAGAGAAGGCGTCACTGCCTCCGGTCAGGTCTTGGGCTGTGGTTTTCCGGCTGTGCAAGAAGTTAAAAGGCCTCTTCCCAGGGGGGAAATTTTCAGAAAAATCCAGTAGGCAGCTGGAGACAGCCTCCAAAAGCAGCTGGCAAAGCTGAAAATCCTGCTTGGATGCAGGTATTTGGGCAGCAGCCGGCTGATGGTCTACGGCAGACGGGCTCCCCCCTGCCTGCATCCCAGGGTGTCCGGTGCAGGAAGCCAGGCTGCCGAAGGACCCCGAGCAGGTCCAGCCCAGCAGACTGTTCCTGCTTGCTGGGCCAAGCCAGAGCAACATCTGATGAAAACCGCTGCATCTCCTGGGACGCTGCAGCTGCGAACAAACCTCTGGACAGGACTGAGAAGGACCTGATGACAGCAAAGGGCTTGGACAGGGAAGAGGGAATCCTAGACGCTGTGTTATTTGGACTCATTAGTAAGCAAGACTTCCATGTGGTTAACTCCCGCCCTGCTCTAGCACCAGAAAAATCCATTCCTAACTTAAAAAAAACAACGAGGGTCTAGGAAAACAGAGGGTGGCTTTGTCACCGTCCCTGTAGCCATGGTGGGGAGTGGCCATACCAGGTCGCTTCTCCAGGGTCCTGCACATCGTGTGCCATGCTGCAGGGCATCATCCTGCTGGCTACAGAGTGGTACTGCTCATCCCTGAGCACCTCACTCCAGGCACCCCAGCACAAACAGAGAGGTCTGTGGTGATGGCTGGAGTGGGAGGAGAGCCAGGAGAGATGCAGGGAGGCTGCCGTGATCATCCCAGCATGGTTGGGCATCCAGGTGAGATTGCAGGAAGGGTATGTCACCTTGCCTGTGTGGCAGGGCCACGGAAGGGGTGGTACTGCATCCTCCTGGCAGGGTTGGAGCCATCCATTATTTATAGAGCACTTGGGGATGCTCAGAAGCGAGGCGCCACACAAGCACGAAATGTCATTACAAAGGATATGATTTAAGGCCGGGCAGGGCCAGGAGGGGAGGGGGATCCAGTTTGCATGGAAGACTATACAAAATAAATCCTGTCCGAAAGGCTTCCCGCCTCCGCAGCAGAAAGTGGAGCTGTATCAGC
Organism: Apaloderma vittatum; assembly: GCF_000703405.1. Classification (NCBI taxonomy): domain Eukaryota; kingdom Metazoa; phylum Chordata; class Aves; order Trogoniformes; family Trogonidae; genus Apaloderma; species Apaloderma vittatum. The sequence goes on from NW_009701911.1 coordinate 10,335, forward strand.
CGGTCTGTCTCTGCCGTGCTCTCCTTCTTCCTTTTACAGGCATGAAGAGATTTTTTTTTCACTCATCTTTGCTGCAAGACTTGCTGGGTCCTGCCAGCTGATCTATGGCCAAGGGGAATGTCAAGGGAGGGGGGTGCGAAAAGAAGGGAAGGGATCCTGCTCTCCTCCAAGGTGGAACCTCCGCAGCCACATCTATCCTCAGCCAGGTCACCAGAGGGACACAGCACTGACACCACTGGTCACGTGCACCAGCCAAGAGAGGTTGCAGGACAAGGAAAGCTGGTGAGCCAGGAGCCACATCTCCAACAGGCCACCGCTCCACTCCTCCCAGCACAGTCAGGCTCAGGCCTCCTTCTCCTCCTGCTGCCACTCTCAGCCTGACCTCTGCTCAGAGAGCAGCTTTCCCTTTCCCATCTCCAGTGACAACACCTGAAGGCACTGCCAGCGCTGCATAATGCACACACGTGAGCTCCGGAGAAGCTGCAGGAAGAGCATCGCTCCAGCCTTTGGCCATCATGGATGTGCAGACATGGGCAGGAAGAACTGGGCAGGATCTGGCTGTCAGAGAGTGACCCATGAGCCACCAGCAGAGTGGAGGAGATGAGGAGACCCAGGCTGGTGCCTCACTCCTCTGCCCCCAGTGATGGCTTGGCCAGACCTTGACTGTGCAACCAATGACGTGTCCAGGCACCTGCTCTGCCCCTCAGCCAGAGGCTGGGAGTCCCAACATGTTGCAGACCATGTCCATTCCTCACCTGGGCTCCATGCTGGCCAGGTGAGGTCTCGGAGTGCTCGGGGCTCAGCAGCCCATGACCTAGACCCACCACAGGCTGGAGATGCCCCAGATCAGGGCTTGGCCCCATGCTGCCACCAGAGCAGAAGCAAGCCTAACAATCACCAGCAAGCCCCCCCAGTCCCGAGACGCCTTGTCTGGAAATGAGACAATAGGAAATTGTAGCCAGAATGGCTTGCCAAAAGTATTACCTTTTTTTAATATTATTTTAAAGGAAATTTCAAAATGAAAATTCCTCTTTTCCTGGTGAATTCTGCCCTCTCCCCTCACCTAGGGTAGGTAAGCAGCCAAGTGCCATTTCCATGGGAAAGGAAATCTCGTCCCCTCCCCTTTTCCTTGCATTTTCTAGGAAGAAGAAATTCCAGATAAAGCTAGAGGAAGGGGAAGCCCATTGAAACAAATTAGCCAGCAGCAAAGTCATTGGGAAATGTTAAATGAACAAACAATGGTTTGCTGCCCTTCTTAAATTTCAAACCAAACTGGTTCTGCAGAGGACTGAGATCTCCAAGCCCACCAAAGTTCAGTCAGAAGAGGAGGAGGTCCTCTTCGGCTTCTCTTGGCGATGCCACTCAAAGCCCTTCATGGCTCCCTCCCGCAGCCACCTGGTCTTCACCTTTCACTGTGGAGAAGGGGAATCCTTTTCCTGGGAGAGCTGTCCCTAGGTCTGGATCATTTTCTTTCTATGCTGGCTCCAATGGAGAGTGAGGAAATACAGCTCCAAGCCCAGATACCTCTGTGATTTGGCCTTAAGTGAAGCAAGACAAACCATGGCCTGCATGCAGCTCTGACGAGGAATTTGCAACCCTAATTAGAAAAATAAGGGTGTATTCACACAACATATAAATATAAAACAAAGGTTGAGTTGAAAGATTCAGGGTCTGGAGAGGAGTGAAACCAAAGAGGCCCCAAAGTTTCCAAGTTCCTGTTGGCTTTGGAGAGAGCTCCACTCCTGGGGAAGTTCAAGCTTCTCCAGATCTCCAGGGTCTGCAAAACCTGCGCTGAGGCTCTCCAGTGAGCAGGCTTGCTCCCACAGTTTCCGGCATTTCCTGGTGCGAGAAGGTCTGGAAAACACTGCAAGAACAGTCTTTCGTGAAGTATTCTGGCACTTGTGCTTCTAAGGGAGATGCAGAAAGTACAAAGGCTGCAAAACCTTAAAAAAAAATAAATACAAAAAGTAAACAAGGGGAGGAGAGGATAACGAAAGGTTTTCAAGGATCAGCAAGTTTGGCTTGGGGGTGGCTCAAGTTGGAAACAAAAGTTCAGGTGAGGTGCTCCTTCTCCATGAATCGGTGCACCTGTGTTTATCCTAATGATCACACAGCAGAGCTGCAGGAAGCTGAGGATCACGAGGTGGCTGCTGAGGGGCAGGGATTCCAGGGCTGGCCAGGTCAGCCTGGAGCTGGGAGCTGAGCTTAGCCTCATCCAAGACATCAGAGCACGGGTGGAAGAGAACAGCTCACTGTGTGTAAGACAGTCAGGAACCCCAACGGGAGCACCACCTCCCCTTTTCAGCAGCTGGAGATGGTCTCAGGATGACCTGGTTTCTTTCTGAACCCCTGATAACATGCCTCCACCCTCCACGGAGCCAGATGCACCCACTGAGACATGGCACCATGAGGCTGGTGACCCCACGCAACCCTGCAGCACTGCCCAGCCACACTGCTGGAGGCACCCGAGCCCCAAGCACTGTGCATAGGCCCACGGGACAGCTGGACAGTGGAGCAGGCTAAAGAGATGAGGACCGGGAATTGTGCTCACAGCTGGCACCGTCCCCCTCCAAGAGGCTCTGGGGAGTTTTGAAATTCTCCAACAATGGAAAATTCCTTCCTCTCACCCTAAAAGAAACCAAAATCCTGAAACAAAAAAAACTCGCTTTGGACAAATTGAAGCATTTTTGCTCCACTTCCGACTTTCCTTGATTTTGACTTTTCTCTTTTGCCTTAGACAATATGATGCAACAGCAAATTCAAACAAAGCATCATTTTTTTTCCCCAAACCTGCACTGGAAGTGACCTCTCCTGAATCTGCTAAACAGTAATGTGCTGACACTGCCAGAAGAAAAAAAAAAATAGAAACATAGATCCCAAACCAAAATCCATGTATCTCCCCAGAGCTCAGTCCCACCATCCTGCTCGACACCACATCCTCCATCAGCGTTTTGTGGACCAGCTGCATTCACAGAGCTGCTGAAACACAACGTCAGCATCCCTTAATCTGCTGTTTGGGCTGCTCGTGGTTGGTGTGGCTGCCCCAGCATCACCATCACACCTCACTGGAAATGGCTAGAAACAAGATGGAAGGGTTTCACAGGCCCCCAGTGGAAGCTGCAACAGAGCCCTCAGGCTCTAAGGTGGCCCCAGGACCTCCAGGATGGTCCAGCCTGAAGCCCATCCTGAAGCCACTTTCCACCAGGGCCAAGATGGCACAGCTGGAGCTGAGTGCAAGCATTTGATGCAGGAGCATCCCTAAAAAGACCTGTGGATAGGAAAGAGCCTCTCCCAGCCCACTCTGTTCGGTGAGTCCAATGCCAGTCCCTCCCTGTACATGTACCCATTTCGTCAGAAGACTTTGAACAGGGTAGAAAACAGCATATGCGATCCAAATTACAAAAACAAAGACCAAACAAAGGCTGTAAAATCTAATAATTAACAGAGCAAATAAGCTGAATGCCCATTAGGTTGCACATATTAGGTAATGACAAGTAGTTCGCAGTAACCACTTCTGAATGGACTTCAACCAATATGCGTTTAATTAGGGTTTAATAAAGCAACAGCATGTTCTTAAAGGCCAATTAGAAACATATTCACTGAGGTTTAGAAGTAATGTAATAGATGCCTGTAGGAACCAGATACGTGCTGATTACATAGCTATTAATCCTCAATAAAGGGTCTAATAATCATTTTGTGCTTCAGGAGCAGGCAGCTGCTTTATTAAATCTTAATGAAACGCATACTTGGGTGCTTTCCTTCAAAGCCGGCCCGCGTTAGGAAGATGGGCTTAGAAGTGGCAGTCTGCTGAGAGAAAAGACCCCCTCCCCGTCACCACCTCCGTGGAGGGTTCAAGGCCAACTCCGTCCCCAGAGCAGCTGGGATGGCAGTGGTTGACTCCTGCTCCGACAGCAGCAAGACCTCTCTGGGTCTGGGAGCATCAGGAGACGTTTCACCCTGTGCTGAACATTTGCTCACGTGATGAAATGTCTCCATGAATCGATGCTCCGTGTCTGGGGCAACCCTGTGTAGCTCCCACCAGCACTCCGGGCAGGAGGGGAGCAGAGCCCTGGCCTCAGCAGGATTGTGCCACATGCCTTGAGGAGTAGCTCAGCCAGTAGCTCAGAAGGAATTTACCTTCTGCCTGGATTCAAGGCTGCCTAAAAGGGAGCCATACTGGAGTGAGCTCCCACCATCATCCAAATTGGAGCTGGTCTGATCCACGGTTTGGGCCAGGCAAGTGGTGGCTTCTTGCCACACAACCTGTAGGGTCAGAGGTTGGTCTAGAACCTGCCAAGCCATTATTAAGTCCCCAAAGACCCACCCAGAGAAGCCCCACCCATGCCTTTCCACCAGACCACCACTGGAAAGCCAGCAAAATGATGCAGTAGGTTTAAAAACTGTCTAATTGCAAAAAAGCTTTTAATAAACACCCATCTGTTTCTTCACCTCCTGGTTTCCCAGCCCTCTGACTCATGGGTCAGGATTTTCCACAGTGGCTGGAAACTTCAGCAACTACAGTTGTGATGCAGCCACATTTCACCCCTACACTGCCTTGGAGACAGTCCTCAGCCTAAAGCAGCTGGGGGCTGCAAGGTGCAGGAGATGCCCAGGCACCGGGCACCGTGGGGACCCCATTTTCTCACCCTACCTGTGGGTCCAAGCCTGGGCGGTGGGTGCCTAGCACTGAATTTCGCAGAGGAACAGCCAAACACCAGGGCAAGAAGAGCTGCAGGAGCCACAGGCGTGAGGAACCCAGAGGCGAGAGGTGGTGGATATCAGTGAGGCTAGATTGTGGGGTGGTCCCAGCAGCACAGAGCACACTCTCCTGTGCTCATCTAGCAGCAAGAATGGCAACATCCCAAGTACGTTGCCCTTTTGAAAGCTCTCTGCAGTGTTACACTCTAATTAGCCCAATTAAGCAAAGCTGTCTCCACCAAGGCAGCCCTGACAGTGCCCACCTGCAACCAGAGCAGGTATCCCAAGAGAACCAGCATCCAAGCAACCTTCATTTTATCACCTGGGTCAGGCAGGCACACCCTGACTGGTTCCTGAATCCCCAGGATCCATGTTCCCCCAAAATGGGGAGAACATCCCCTCGCACGCCAACACCTTCCCTGGCCAAAAGTCTCCAAAAAAGGAGTCATGATGGGTCATACGCAGGGTGCTGGGAGGTGGCTGAAGGCAGCTCCAAGCCAGGGAGCAATGGTTCACATTGGGTGATGTGAGGCCTCACCACAGGTGGACAAAATCAAAATATCTTCTGTGTTATTGCTTAATATGTTTTCACAGAAAATAGAAACTTTTCCAGCCTTGTGGAGGAGTTAATCTGCTGCACAAACTGGCACTACTGACAGCCCAAGCTGAGGCAGGAGCCTGCCAGGACAGCCCATCTTGGGGGAAATAAAGGGACAAAGCATTCTATTGTTACTGTTTGTCCCAGTGAAGAAAAGCTGGACCTGGTCAGGGTGCAGAAGGCTCCAACCTGCCCATCTGTCCCTTTGCGTGCCCTCCCAGCTCAGCATCCTGCTGCCTCATGGGGATTGAGACCCACAGCGGTGATTCCTGGTGGGAGTCCCATGCGTGAGATGAAGAGCTGGGAGCTCCCTTCTTCTTCTCACCAGTAAAATAACACAGACACACACATTTAAACCTCTCCTCTGCATCAGGGAACCAAGCTGGAGAAAGATAGTCCATGGTTACCTCCATGAGCAGCCTTCGGGTGGTCTCTCCCATCCAACCACAGGTGGCTGGACTCCACACTGCTCTGCTGACGAGCTGAAGCAGAGACCCCTCGACTGGGCAGAGGTGCCCACAGCAGGCACAGCCTTTCCTCACTTTCAGTATATTCCTCTCGTCTTGTTCAGCCAAGCCTCATTTGCCCTCAGTGGTGCTGGTCAGCAGTTTTCTGGTGGAAAACACAGCTTCTGCAAAAGAAATGTTTTCCCTGCAAGAAAGTTCTGGTTTTCTCCCAAAGGCCAAGCTTCAGGCTTGTTTAGCCGAACTAGAATGGTTTAAGGTCAGCTCAACACAAAACCTCCCATGACTCATCACAGGTCATTGCTGTGCATCCCAAGACTCACCACAGGAGCTCAAGCCCTGTGAAACTTGGTCCAGAGAGAAGAGCCAGGCTGGTGATGCCCCAGCAGCTCAGGAGAGCATGGGCTGGCGTGTAGGAGCCGAAAATTAAGTTTGCTGAATTGAGCATTTCTGCCTTCTTTTCTTTCTTTTTTCTTTTTGAAACTTTCCATCCCACTGAAGATTTTAACAAGTTGATTTTTCCACCCTTCTGAGGACAAAAACAAATTCTGAAATATCACCATTTCCACAAGGGCAAAACTCCTGATTTTCAGCCACTTTCTCCCAAGACCTTTCCTCAGCAATGCTGCCAGGAGGTCCCGGTCACCCATGCAGAAGATACCCACATACATATGTCTTTCTGGTTTGCAGACCCTTCCCCAAGAGGGGCTTTTGGGTATTTGACAAGGCACAAGCCCACAGCATCTCATCAGGGCCACCACACTTGAACATCGGTGCCACACCCTCCAGCTTTTGCTGCGCTACAGAGGAGGGGGGCCCATGGGAATCACAGGATGCACAAGGCAGGGCAAGGACAGCTGTGCACACCTGGGGCACACTGAAGACCGTGACCTCAGAAAAGATGCGGAGGCAACAGAGCTATATTTAATGACAATGCTCGAGGAAAGGATATTTTCTTACACAGAAAGGCCACTGAAAGACCTGCCTGGAAATCAAACTCCAGCAGAGGGCACAAAGCAGATGCCTTCAGCAAGGATGCTCTTGTACTGGGTCTGTTTTGCCCAATTTCCCTCCCTGTGTCCCACCTTCTAGTTGGTGGGGTCCTACGTGCAGGAATGAGGGTAACAAGAAAAGGCAAGAAGAAGATTAATTTTGCTGGGAGCTCACAGGGATGCATTTCGAGATGCCCCACGAGGTTACACTAAAAGGCTCATCTGCCTGGGGTTGTGTGTCCACCACTGTCTGACCATGGATGTTCAGAAGAACTCAAGAGAGATCTTCCCAGGAGTAGTCAGTTACTTTGGGACATCCAAATCATTGGTGCCGTCAGCCCAAAATTTCGCTGACCTCTTTTTGAATCAAACATAGTCAACTGGTAGTAAAACAAGTTTGTCCATTGGCCGGCTCTGAATAAAAACTGCAGGAAAACCGTTGCAGATCACCACAAGCCAGTCCCTGCCCTGTGGGGGCTGCTTGCAGAGCTGAGAGGGGTTTGTCATATGGCAATTAGATGTAAGGAATCCCCAAACCCCTCCAAAGCTGCTGCTTGCTGCCTCTGGCCCTTGCAATAAACTTGCTGCCGCTCTCATTTCAAGTGGCCAGCTGTTCCTGATTTCTAGACCCATTTCCTTTCTTACTAATTAATCAGCTCCAAATGTCTCTCCACATGGCCTGCCTGACACATGAGGCCAGAAACACAACGTTGGGACACATTTGCCCAGATTGCTCACGCTGGGGGTGCCAGCAGCAGAGCAGAGATGACCCTGTGTGGCCACCGCTGTGACCACCCCTGTGGCCACCACGCTGCTCCAAGTAGCCAGATCCCGCACTGGTCTGGGTCCAGGGCATGGCCAGCGCTGCCTATTTGGCAGGGGAGGGTGGGTGGAGCGTACTGGTGCTGCTCAGCCAGTCATGCTTGCTCCTGACCCCAGCATCCCGCAGAGGAACGCAAGCATCGGCCCCATCATCATATGTGACCATAATTCACATCCAGGCAGAGCTGGAGCTGAAGTCTCGATGACGGGGGGAGAGGGCAGAACTGGGTTCACAAGACAAAAGTAAAACAAAAGATGGATGAAGAACTCTGCAGAGCAGGCCACACCAAGGCCAGCTTGACTTACCCACGGCTGATGTACCCAAGCACAGCTGGCTGCACACAGACCAAGCCATGGGGAAACACGAGCAGGGACTTGGGTCCAGGGCACCAGAGCCAGCAGCCGTCCCAGCCCTGAGCAGAGGAGCTGGGACCGGAGGCACCGCCTGGGCTCTGTCGCTTCAGCTCGTGGTCAGACTCCCTTCCTCTTGGAAAGGTTGGAAAGAACCAAATTTTTTCTTTTATTATCTTGGATCTCACTTGCACAGAGAAGGTGCTCCAAGGCCATCTGTGCCAGGACATTCACAAAGTTTCCCAGCAGAAGAATGAAGCAAAACAAGGGGAAGCTCTTTGATCTTTACGGGCTGGACACTTTGTGCCAAGGAAGCAGCGAGCACGAAGCTGCACTTGTCGTCCAGGTTTGTAAATGTTCCTCCTGGACATGGCCTCAAATAGCAGGACTGCGTTTCCTCCCACCACCGGAGAGCTCTCTTTGCAGCAGGGCTGACCACAGAGGGGTGCTGGGCACCAGAGCTCTGACCTCGATTCTGCCGCTTGCCTCAGTGCTTGGTGTTCATGAAACAGAATGGACACCTCCTGGTAAGCTTCTTCCAGGTCTCAGGGTGCAAAGCGTATTTAAGTGTGAGGTTCTCCCATGCACACAGCGCACCCGTAACAGAAAGCACAGGCTGCTTCAGCACCATAAAGCTCTGCAGATGGAGGAGGCCAACTGAACAACAGTTTTTTTGCCATTTAGTCCCTTCTGAACCACAAGGGTCACTTAGGGACCATCCCACCCATTACTGAAGCCACAGGATTGTTGTCCCCTGAATAAAATGTATCTTCTTGTGCAGCTCCCAGTGGTTGCGTGGAGCAAGGACGGTTTTCCTCGTGCTGCTGAAAGAAGAGGAGAAATATGGTGTATTCAAATACCACCATGAAGATTCCATCCATCACCCAAAGCAAGCCAGGGACCAAGTCCAGCAAGCCAGCAGCTCCTCATGCAGTAGACATGTCCAAAGAGCCTGAACCTTGGTAGATAATACAACTGCAAGCCTGAGAGGTTCTCTGAAAATCACCCCACATGGGGAGCAGGGCTCTGCTGAATGGAGAGGACTCAGCAGCTACAGCATCAGGGAAAACAGCTCTCAGGAGCCATCCAACAGTCTCTGGCTTCTCCTTCTGCTCATGGCATAGCCCTGCTGAGTTCCTCCTCACCATCAGCAGGCTGGCCCCACCAACATCAGACCCTCCAGCCTGGAGCGTGCCCTGGCCCTGTGCCCTGTGGAGCTTTACTGCAGCGCTGGCTGCACGTTGGGTTTCAAGATCTCCTCCTGCAGATGGATTTGTTTGTGCCAGTCGAGTTGCTCAACAGGATATTAGCTGCCTGGGTGGCAGATGCCCAGCACACAATTCTCCACGGAAGGATTGACGCCCTGTGGGCATGGGGCTGGCTGATTTGCACCCACCCAGGGCTGTGCAAACCTTCCACCAGACCCCCAAACCTTCTTGGCACGGGAAGAGCCCTCATCTTCTCTAGGACGTGAAAGGACTGATTCCAAATCTCTACTGAACACATTCCCTTGTTGTTGCCAAGGGGAAGGGCCAAAACGCCTGTGCAGCTGACACCTTCATACTCATTGCACCAGTGGTGGCTGCAGAGCAGCCCACGAGGTGGGTGCAGGGGGCAGGCAGAGCGTGAGCAGCAGTGGAGCTCTGAAATCCCGTCTCTTCCCAGCCCTTTCCCAGCACATTGGAGGGAATGTGGGAGCCCCGGCCGGAGGTGAGGAGCAGCTGATGAATGAGGTGATAACACCTCTGCAGATGGCTCCAAAAGGCTGCACCGTGCTGGGGGGGGCGGTGTAGACAAAACACAGAGGTGAAGCCCAGATGTTTAACTTCAGCATCTGGATGTGATTCCCAAACAGAGACACTCACATCTGACCATTCTGCCTGAAAATAAATGGCTTGTTTGACCTTCCCCATTGCCTGCCTCCATATTTTCTGGGTCTCTCCTAAATATGAGGTGGCTGCTCCCTCCTTGCTAGGACCAGCTGTGGGCATTGCCATGGGCATTGCCACAGATGTTGCTACAGGCAGCATCACGGGCACAGCAGCAGCAGGGGGTGCCTGGGACATGGCATCAGCTCAGAGCACCTGAGAGCAGTGCTGTGAGCCTGGGGGAAAGCTCCGTGGCAAGGAAAACATCCTCTGGCATTACCAAACCCTGTTTTGACCTCCCTCTCAGCAGCTTTTGGAGCCAAGCTTGGGTGCCCACCCTGCCCAAGAGCCCAGCTCATGGTTTCCACCTGCCAGGTGTCTGCTCCTGCCCAAAAATCCTGTGAGAGTGGGGAGGGATGGGGCTATGGAGAAGGACAGGTCTCATTCCACTGCAGCAGCATTGCCAGCAGCAGGTGCTTTTCAAGCCAAGAAGAGATGAACCTGCTCAACCTCCAGCCTTGGGAGGGCTGGAAGAGCTCTTCCCAGGGGGGCGGGTCCCCAGGACATTTTGAAACCAGGCAGTCCCCTTCAGAGATGATATCTGATCCTGGATCAGAGACACCACGCGCCAGAGAATCCACCGCACTCCTAATAAGTGGGAATTGTAGACGTTGGGCGGTGTTGAAGCTGACAATGAAGATAGTGATTAGTGATGACGGGCAGTACCAATTAAGGCTAATCTGCCTAATGGCCAAGTCTGAGGGTAGTGCGTGTGACTGATGGTGACAAGTGATGGCAGCTGGAGGAGGCCACAGTGACCACAGAGATGTAAGACAATGCTGGTGGCAGACAGAGTAGACGAGTGGTGACACAGCGATCTGTTTCTCGGGTTGTTTGTCATCTTGCAGACACATCTGGCATCAAGCGCGCCGCGGTCCCACGCCTCTCCTGAGGGATCAAACCAGGCAGCACCGGAGATGAGACCTTTCTCCTGCGGGCAGGGTGGGATGCCAAGGACTGGTGGCATGGTCTGGTGTGACATATCAACAGCTGCTATCTCGGTCCGCTCAAGCCCAGCTCCACCAACGCCCTTCCCCTTGGCAAGAGGAGGGCAGAGCTGGCGGGGCAGGAGGCAATAGAACCCTCAACACAGCAGGACAAGGAGCCTAAGGTCTCCCTGAGCCTCGACAACTGGCTGCCCACAGCTCCACGAGCCACCAGACAGCCAAGAGCAATGAGCTGGTGCAACCAGGGTGCCGGCAGGGCCAGCCCAAGGTGGTATGGGTGCACTGGGTGCTCTGGGACCACTGGTAGCCCAGCCCAGCCCTGTCCCCTCCCACACTGCGCTTACACATCAGGCACTGGCAGGGAGGAGGGACGAGATGCCCCAGACAGCAGAAACCCCATCGGAGTGTCAGCGCTGGGGCAGGCAGCATGTGAAAGCCCGACCAGCCCTTGGGGACTGCAGCTATGCTTCACAAAAGTGAAAAGAAAAGGGCAAATTGTGTCAGCTTGTCGCGATAAGAACAGTCACAGATAGCAGGCAGTGCTCGCAGAGCAATATGTTAACTGTCATTGAGCCTGGCAGCATGACAAGGGCTAGCACCTCATGCCCATCAGATTTATTCTCTGCCTGAAGTTAAAAAGCAGGGCTCTGTTCCAAACGAAGCTGGTGCAGATCAGCCGAAAGCTGCCCAAGTACAACCAACAAGTTATCAGCACTGGTAGGGTGCAAGCAAGCTCTGGGACTGCTGCTAAAGGCTGAAGCTCTGCAACCCAAGAACTGCTCACTGAGCCTGACAGTTTGGGGCTAGAAACAGTGGTTTTGTGGCATCTCCCAGAGATGGGGCCCCTTCCATGGGAGCTCTGCTTGCACCCAGTGCCTTTACTCAGGGTCTTTCCTAGCCACAGTGGGGAACAAGCTCTGCCCAAATCCCTCCACAGCAGGACTGCCCTACCCACACTGCAGGGCAGCCACCAGACACTGTCCTCAGACCTTGCTTCTCCAAGATGATCCTGGGGACATGGCTGGCAGAGTGTGGGAGTACCCTGGTGCTTCCACCACAACGTGGCTGCAGTCCGGGTTGTAAGAACCTGGCAGCATGGTGGCAGCCAGGGACTTGGAAAGGAGTCCAGCGCTGGTGGTACAAGCCCAGAACCAACCTGTTAGCCCACACCACAGTCCTGGTGGGAAGGACGAGTAAAGGACACAGGCACTAGTGGCACCTGCAGCCCCGGTAGCATCCTGTGCAGAGAAGACCTAGTCCCGCGGCCCCGCCGGCTCAGGATGCTCACCACCAGGACAGGCAGCGTGGCACCGCGCTTCTCCCAACCCCAGCAGGCATTTTCAGAGGGACACGCCCCAGCGTGAAGGCACAGCGGGGTGCTTCCAGCTCTCATCCTCCCACCCCCGGCTCCACTCCCACACACTGATCTTATCGCCAGCCTCAAGACTGAGACGCATTTTTGTCTTGATTTTTAATTCGCTCTGGTTTTAATTTGGGCGGGGATGATGGCTCATTTAGTGCTGCAGCCCCCCACAAGCACACGCATCGGCACACACGCACACACAACGTTGCCAGACTCAATCACACATGTTTGCTCAAGACCTCTTGGAAATCTCTGGATTCAGGCCAACTTTTCTTTTCTTACATGCGTCTGTTGTAGTCCGATATTTAGAGTTTACTTAAAATAAATACTCCTTATGTTTCCCTCTTCCTGCTCCTGAGGGGAGGGTCTCGTGGGGTTGCTGTCTGTCTTCTTCTCTCTTTCCTCAACCTTTTGCTATTTTTTTCCTCTTCCATAAACATTTTTTGACCAGATCCTACATCTGCCAGACAGTGCTGAGCATGATCCCAGGTTCCTTTAGTGGTTCTGGTGAGCAAAACATTGGTTCAGATTGAAACAGACGACACAGTGTACCAGCAGGGCTGGAGGAGGATGAAGATGAGGAGGAGGCAGGAAGGTCTCTGTAACATGAGAGCCAAGCACAGATCCAGGCCATCATGCAAACTCGCTTGCTTGCAGCACTGGGACCCAGACTGGTGGCTCTGGCAGGGAAAGGAGGGGTTGGCGAGAATCCCTGTGTCCACTCTCACTTGCCCCTCTTGGGTTGTGAGCATGGGGCTCCCACTTGCGCCTCCCCACTCCGGGAGGGACCCTCTCCCCAGACCAGTGTGCAGCGCGAGCTGGTGGAGCCTCATGAAGGTCTCTGCTCCCACCCAGGCCAGCTTTCAGCAGGCGACTCCAGTGAAGTTCTGGGCACCTCCAAGGACAGAGATTCCCACCCCTATCCAGACCCCTGTTCCAGTAGTTGAGCACCTTCATGGTGACCTCATGACTTGTCCATACATTTACAGGGAATTCCCCTTGTTCCAGCTCCTGCCTCCCTGTGCACCTTTGAGAAGCCCTGGCTGTACCTTCCTTGCACCCTCCCATTTGTTCTGGGATGACCAAATGCCCCGTGCCCTGCAGCACAGGGAGCATGAGTCCTCAACGGAGGCTAGAAACCTCCTGGCAACCTCAGCTGCTTGGCAGGACAGGTCTGGGGGAGACAGAGAGGGGACCCAGGAGACTCCTCCAGGTGAGGAGCAATCCCCAGGCAGCTCCCTGTTGCCTTGCAGCACCCTGGGGTGCATGAGGAAGGGATGTTGCCAGAACATCCCTGCAGACAGCGGGAGGACAGAGGGTTTAAACCAATGTTTGCATGGCCTTTCCCACCCAGCAGCCTCTTGGCAGCAATCTCCATCGCTGGGGCCGACGAGCCCCATTTGTTTTGGAAGAGCTGTTTGTTTTCCAACCCTCTGCTGCGAAGGGAACGTTTTGGCTGTGAAAATTATCCTTCCTTCTTGTTTCAGAGCCCTGGGGCTCCATTTGGCCCTGTCTCCCCAGGACCAGCCCACCTGCACACACATACACGTGTGAGCTCACACCCAGCCCATCATGTAGTATGTGAGGAGGATCACATACTCCCCGTTTACACGCTGGCCTGGCTGCTGCACATCTGGACACACATGTGCGGGCTCAAACACTGCGACCTGCATGCACACACGGAGGCTCACGCATGTGCAAGCTCACACGCTGCACCTTTGCAGGCAGCTACCATACACTCGTATCGGCAGGCCCGGGACATACTTGCCAGCCCAGGGACCTTTCAGCCTCCACCGAAGCACCCAGGAAACATCCCGCAGAAAGAACAGTCACAGAATCACAGAACGGTTTGAGTTGGAAGGGACCTTTAAAGGTCATCCAGTGCAACGCCCCTGCAGTGAGCAGGGACATCTTTAACTAGATCAGGTTGCTCAGAGCCCCATCAAGCCCAGTCTTCAATATTTCCAGGGATGGGGAATTGGCCACCCCTCTGGGCAAACTCTGCCAGTGTTGCATTGTATCAGATTTCCTCCTTATACCTAGTCTGAATCTCCACTTTTTTAGTTTAAAAGCATTACGCTTTGTCCTGTCACAACAGGCCCTGCTAAAAAGATTGTGCCATCTTTCTTCTAAGCCCCCTTTAAGTACGGGGAGGCCACTATAAGGTCTCCCTGGAGTCTCCTCCTCTCCAGGCTGAACAGCCCCAGCTCTCTCAGCCTGTCCCTATAGGAGAGGTGCTCCACTCGCTGACTATTTTTCATCCCAAGAGCTTCATCCAGGAGGAAGCCTGGATGCAAAGGCAGGAGTAAAGCCTGGCTTTCTCCTCCAGGCAGCCCTGCAGGCACACTGTCTCATACAGAAGCGCTCTCAGCTGACAGCACCACACAAGTCTGGACTGTTTCCATATGGTACTTTGACCTCAGTTGCTTTTTCCCTTCCTTCCCCTTCCCCTTCCCCTTTCTTTATTATTTTTATTCCTTTTAATTTTCTTGGTTTTTTCCCTTACTTTTTCTCCTAAGTTTAATTTTAATCTTTATTTTTATTTATTTTTATTATTATTTCTCCTTTCCTTTTTCCCTTGCCCTTTCCCACTTTCTTTTCCCTCCCCTTTCCCCTTCCTTTCCCTCCCTCCTCTCCACCCCAGCTGCGTGCAATCCACCAAAAAGCATTTGCCTTCAACACACCCGTTAATCATTTTCCAGCTCAGCTCGCAAGCAGGGGCCACAGCACCAGAGGGCTGGGGCTAGGGGTGGGATTGGGGGGGCGCAGCAACAGGGCAGGCAGCAGCACAAAACCTGACAGCATTGGAGGATGTGACAGGGAACCATCCAGTGGGGAAACACCAGCAGATGCCCCCACTGTAACAAGCAAAAAAAAAAACCTCTGCAAAAATGCTCCTGCTGGTTACAGTACAATGGGTTGAATTAAACTGGCTCCTTGAGATGCTCAGGGCTGGGAGCGGGGTCACCGGCCGGCAGCTCTGCCCACCCTGCCCCTGCTTGGCCCTGGCACACTGCTGAGAAACTTTCACATCTGCATGGAGTGGATAAGACGTCGTTGGAGAAAAGGGAATTAACCCAGCCTCAGCTCCGGGGCTGTGAGATAAACCGGGCTCCTGGGTGCCAAGCAGCACGGGGATGAGGGTGCCGGCTTGTCCTAGAGCAGGTGGGAGCGTGGAAGAGGAGAAATGGCTGGTGGCAAAGCCTGGCTGGAGGAGTGCAGCAAGGGCCACAAGGTCTTTCCTAGAGCGTTTCTGAGTGAAGGTCCTGGGGCTCATTACTGAGGAGGGCAGTGTGGCACCCAGATGGCTGTGCAGGGCAAATCCCAAGCCTTGCAGCAAACCAGCTCTGCTAGCTGCAGGGTTTACACCCAGGAGCTCAAACAACCACCTAGGTGCCTTCCTCCTCATCTTCATCAAGCCCCTCCTCAGCAGGAGCCCTTGATTGGGACAATGCCATCATCCCACAGCAAGACACCCTGGGCTCCCAGGCTGAAGACCACAGAGAATCATAGAATCATTAAGGTTGAAAAACACCTCTAAGATCAAGTCCCACTGTCGACCCAATACTACTAATGACCACTAAACTGTCCTGAAGTGCCACATCTACATGTTTTTTAAACATCTCCAGGGATGGACACTCCACCACTGCCCTGGGCAGCCTGTTAAAGTACTTCAGCACTCTTTCAGTAAAGAAATCTTTCCTAATATCTAATCTAAACCTCCCCTGGTGCAACTCAAGCCCATTTCCTCTCATTCCATCACAAACAACAGGAGCAAACAACAAGCTCCTTGGCCATCCTCAAGGTCTCGCACAACCTGGGGGCACTGAGGAGTTTTTCTTCTCCTGAGGAAATCAAGATCTGGCATGGTATAGGATCTGGAAGTCCTGTAGGAGTGGAGAGTGGGGCCATGACAGCCAGGTCACAGATGAACCCACTGGACCTCCCAAGTCACCATGAAGTCTCCATAGGAGGACCAGAGCCAGCCAGGCTGTCCTGCCACATGCTGACAGCTCTCCAGCTCCTGGGAGAGCAGTTAATATCAACTGGAGCAAGGCAACACTCCACTGGGCTGTGGGGTCACCACTGAGAGTGGCCACATCCTCCCTTGCACCCAGAGAGGTGTCCTCCACCCATGGACCACAGCACCCCCAGCACGGCCCCAGGGATGGGCACCACACTGCCCGCTCCCCTGGGACCCTGACCCAACTTTGACAGCTCCCAGCTCTTTTTCTCCCAGCACAAGGAGTCCTCAGAAAGGGTCTGGGGCTTTGAGTTTGGAGGGGAGCTCCAGCCGAGCGCCTCAGGCAGGGAACAAGGACGCCGAAGCATTCTGGAGCGCGGGGGCAGGCCAGCGGGACCTGGCAGGCGATGAGACAGGAGGACAATACAACAGCCTGTTTGTGCTCCCAGCTCCCGGCGCCCCCCGCCCTGCCCCATGTCATAGTGAGGCTGGTATTCAGGGATTAATTGATGTAATTAAAGTGTGGCATGACTTTGCCACAGCCTCCAAAGGCAGTGGCCGCAGGCCAGGGTCCGCGGGTGAAGGAGGAGCCCCTCGCATGCTATTCTCCCTATAGAAAAAGGGCAGATCTTGGGCAGATCCAAGGCATGAAATTGGTATAAAGAGATTGTCAGGAAAGCGTAACGGTGCTGGTCTTGTCACCATCGGCAGCTGCAGGGCAATCACTCATTCCGGCAAGCTGCTGCATCCCATCCCACCGCAACAGCACCTCTGGCAGGAGGTGCCAGACCCGACACCGAGCAGTGTCCAGGAATGCACCGACCCACCTAGGCTCCGTGGTTGCTCCACTCTTGTCCTTCACCACAGCTCCTGGGCACGGCCAGGGCTTGGATTTGGGGTTGGGGTCCACTCACTTCACCCCGGAGCACGCACTACAAGATAAGGATGCCTCCAGCTTTCCCCTTCCTCTGACCCAGCTCGATTCAAGCAGTGACAGTAACAATACCCTGACACTGAGAGCACATGGGGCGAGCGAACAGAGCCTGGCCCTGATTCCTGACCACTTGCCTGGGTGGGAATAATTTTCCCGCCGGGGCTGCTGTGTCAGAGGGCTGCCAAGCCCGGGGCTAACCACCGCATGCCAGCTGGAGCCCTCCCAGCTCGCTGCCGGCCTGGCAAAGCCATACGTACAAACCCCTCCCGGTGCTTTCAGCGGCCTGGGAGGGAGAGAATGGAACAGAGCAGCCCCGGGGGAAGCGGGATCCCGCACGGGGCTCTGCGGCGAGCTGGTGACAGGGGACGCCTTGTTGTTAATGAGGTGCAGAAGAGGATGTTGGACATCCGCCCCTCGCCTTCCCAAGGGCGCTGGCTCTCCTGCCCCCTCAGCAGCTTTCCCTGCTAGCGCCAGGGTCTGGTTACTGCAGGGTGGTGGAGTCTATCCCCGTCCCTACAGCACAGTGACAGCACCAGGACCAACCTCTGTCCCCTCCTCAGACCTCCACAGCTCCTCGCACTGCGGCATCTCCTCCATCTGCCCTCCTCAGCATGGTCCAGGCAACAACCCGACCTCCCAGCCAGGAGGAAGGACAAACCAGGAAGCCGGGAGACAAACAGATCTAGTGTAAGCATCTCCCCGGGGTCTCAATCCCCACACCGTTGCACTCCCACAGCCTCAGGCAATGGGCCACACTTTAATTTCCCCTGGGAAAGGGAGAAACG
>NW_009701911.1:28356-28601 GCF_000703405.1 Apaloderma vittatum
AGGACCCTCCTAGTACCTTGTTCAGAGCAGCAGGAGCCACTGGGTTCCCACCACCGCTCCACCAGCATGGAGCAGGAGGGAGAGCCGACATGAGGTCAACCTCCAGAGCAGCTGCTGGACACACGAAGTGATCCAGCTGCACTGCAGAAGGCTGGGACTCTTCCCGCACCTCCTTTCCAAACCTGGGAACCAATTCTCCCATGAGCGACTGTCGAAGCTGTGCACCGGCTCCTCCAGGAACCACA